>NW_021822969.1:0-35000 GCF_901001165.1 Salmo trutta
TTTTACTTCCTGTTTATAGCCATGTTATTACCTGGTTCCCCTGCACATTGACTCAGTACTTTTACTTCCTGTTTATAGCCATGTTACTACCTGGTTCCCCTGCAAATCAAATCAGTACTTTTACTTCCTGTTTATAGCCATGTTACTACCTGGTTCCCCTGCACATTGACTCAGTACTTTTACTTCCTGTTTATAGCCATGTTATTACCTGGTTCCCCTGCAGATCGACTCAGTACTGGTACTTCCTGTTTATAGCCATGTTACTACCTGGTTCCCCTGCACATTGACTCAGTACTTTTACTTCCTGTTTATAGCCATGTTATTACCTGGTTCCCCTGCACATCGACTCAGTACTGGTACTTCCTGTATATAGCCATGTTACTACCTGGTTCCCCTGCAAATCAAATCAGTACTTTTACTTCCTGTTTATAGCCATGTTACTACCTGGTTCCCCTGCACATCGACTCAGTACTGGTACTTCCTGTATATAGCCATGTTACTACCTGGTTCCCCTGCACATTGACTCAGTACTGGTACTTCCTGTTTATAGCCATGTTATTTTTTTTTTTATTATTCGTCATTCACTGTGTATTTATTTCTCAAGTCACCATTACATTTTATTGATATGTGTTGACCTTTAACTCTGCATTGTTGGAAAAGGACCCGTAAGTCAGCATTTCACTGTCAGTCGTCACCTTGTTGTTTACGAAGCATGTGACTCATCAAATTTATTTTGATGAGGTTTGCTTAGATATGCAGAATAATAAACATATTTTTGACCTAGAATTATCCGTGTTAATTATGGCTCTAGTTTGCAGGAAAAAAGCTGTTTCAGGTGTTTGAAAAATGCAAACGGAGAACCACCCCCAAGGTACCAACCCACCTAGGGACAATCCCCCACAGGACACCACCCCGTCAGGACCCCACCCCCCTCAGGACCACCACCCTCAGGACCCCACCCCCCTCAGGACCACCCCACTCGGGACTCCACCCCCATCAGAACATCCCCCTCAGGACCACCCCCCTCGGGACTCCACCCCCATCAGAACATCCCCCTCAGGACCACTCCCCTCAGGACCATACCCCCTCGGGACCACCCCCCTCGGGACTCCACCCCCATCAGAACATCCCCCTTCAGGACCCCTCCCCTCAGGACCCCTCCCCTCAGGACCCACCCCCCTCAGGACCCCACCCCCCTCAGGACCCACCCCCCTCGGGACCACCCCCCTAGGTACCACCCCCCTACCAATTCTCACTCACTTTGTGCCCCCTCAGATTTTGGGGGTGCATGAAGCCCCTGCAAGCGCACACCCAGTCAAAACCACTCACTGGATGAATACTTTATATTAAACTATTTTTTAATATACACTGCTCAAAAAAATATAGGGAACACTTAAACAACACAATGTAACTCCAAGTCAATCACACTTCTGTGAAATCAAACTGTCCACTTAGGAAGCAACACTGATTGACAATAAATGTAACATGCTGTTGTGCAAATGGAATAGACAACAGGTGGAAATTATAGGCAATTAGCAAGACACCCCGAATAAAGGAGTGGTTCTACAGGTGGGGACCACAGACCACTTCTCAGTTCCTATGCTTCCTGGCTGATGTTTTGGTCACTTTTGAATGCTGGCGGTGCTTTCACTCTAGTGGTAGCATGAGACGGAGTCTACAACCCACACAAGTGGCTCAGGTAGTGCAGCTCATCCAGGATGGCACATCAATGCGAGCTGTGGCAAGAAGGTTTGCTGTGTCTGTCAGCGTAGTGTCCAGAGCATGGAGGCGCTACCAGGAGACAGGCCAGTACATCAGGAGACGTGGAGGAGGCCGTAGGAGAGCAACAACCCAGCAGCAGGACCGCTACCTCCGCCTTTGTGCAAGGAGGAGCAGGAGAAGCACTGCCAGAGCCCTGCAAAATGACCTCCAGCAGGCCACAAATGTGCATGTGTCTGCTCAAATGGTCAGAAACAGACTCCATGAGGGTTGTATGAGGGCCCGATGTCCACAGGTGGGGGTTGTGCTTACAGCCCAACACCGTGCAGGACATTTGGCATTTGCCAGAGAACACCAACATTGGCAAATTCGCCACTGGCGCCCTGTGCTCTTCACAGATGAAAGCAGGTTCACACTGAGCACGTGACAGACGTGACAGAGTCTAGAGACGCCGTGGAGAACGTTCTGCTGCCTGCAACATCCTCCAGCATGACCGGTTTGGCGGTGGGTCAGTCATGGTGTGGGGTGGCATTTCTTTGGGGGGCCGCACAGCCCTCCATGTGCTCGCCAGAGGTAGCCTGACTGCCATTAGGTACCGAGATGAGATCCTCAGACCCCTTGTGAGACCATATGCTGGTGCGGTTGGCC
Source organism: Salmo trutta (assembly GCF_901001165.1). Classification (NCBI taxonomy): domain Eukaryota; kingdom Metazoa; phylum Chordata; class Actinopteri; order Salmoniformes; family Salmonidae; genus Salmo; species Salmo trutta. The sequence continues at coordinate 2,368 of NW_021822969.1, forward strand.
CTGGGTTCCTCCTAATGCAAGACAATGCTAGACATCATGTGGCTGGAGTGTGTCAACAGTTCCTGCAAGAGGAAGGCATTGATGCTATGGACTGGCCCGCCCGTTCCCCAGACCTGAATCCAATTGAGCACATCTGGGACATCATGTCTCGCTCCATCCACCAACGCCACGTTGCACCACAGACTGTCCAGGAGTTGGCGGATGCTTTAGTCCAGGTCTGGGAGGAGATCCCTCAGGAGACCATCCGCCACCTCATCAGGAGCATGCCCAGGCTTTGTAGGGAGGTCATACAGGCACGTGGAGGCCACACACACTACTGAGCCTCATTTTGACTTGTTTTAAGGACATTACATAAAAGTTGGATCAGCCTGTTGTGTGGTTTTCCACTTTAATTTTGAGTGTGACTCCAAATCCAGACCTCCATGGGTTGATAAATTGGATTTCCATTGATTATTTTTGTGTGATTTTGTTGTCAGCACATTCAACTATGTAAAGAAAAAAGTAGTTAATAAGATTATTTCTTTCATTCAGATCTAGGATGTGTTGTTTAAGTGTTCCCTTTATTTTTTTGAGCAGTGTATATCTGAAAGCTTTGCAAACAAGTGTGAGAGTCTCTGAAACATTCTTATTACGAGGCTTTCTTCATATTGTCCGAGTTCTACAATAACCTGCATCATCCAGTGGAAAACGGCCCTTTTCCCCTTTAAATAGAGATAATCTCTTGTTCCAATTCAGCCTTGGAGATCAGTGTCCTGTAAATAACTTCTAAAATAAATCATACATGTAAAAAAAAAACTGAAAGAAGGAGGCCTAAAGGATTTCCTATTGTTAATCTTTCAGTGGAGTAGATATCTGGGCTCTCTAGTCTCCCTCTTTGTTGACAGAAGAGGGCTCTATTGTTGCGGCTCCAGTGGCTCAGAAGCTGGTCCCTTTTGAAGAGGCCTGCTATCGCCGCTCTGCATGCCTGCCACCCTCACCCTGCGCTGGGAAGATAGGCAGCCTGGCCACAGCGGCGGCTGAAGAAGATTGAATTTGAGTGTCACTTCTTCCTCCAGCATATACAGGCAGGGCTGAGCTCTGTGTAAAGGGAGGTTGAAGATACATGCAGGGCTGAGCTCTGTGTAAAGGGAGGTTGAAGATACAGGCAGGGCTGAGCTCTGTGTAAGAGGAGGTGGAAGATAAAGGCAGGGCTGAGCTCTGTGTAAAGGGAGGTTGAAGATACAGGCAGGGCTGATCTCTGTGTAAGAGGAGGTGGAAGATACAGGCAGGGCTGAGCTCTGTGTAAGAGGAGGGGGAAGATACAGGCAGGGCTGAGCTCTGTGTAAGAGGGCGTGGATGATACAGGCAGGGCTGAGCTCTGTGTAAGAGGAGGGGGAAGATGCTAGCAGGGCTGAGCTCTGTGTGAGAGGAGGTTGAAGATACAGGCAGGGCTGAGCTCTGTGTAAGAGGAGGTTGAAGATACAGGCAGGGCTGAGCTCTGTGTAAGAGGAGGGGGAAGATACAGGCAGGGCTGAGCTCTGTGTAAGAGGAGGTGGAAGATACAGGCAGGGCTGATCTCTGTGTAAGAGGAGGTGGAAGATACAGGCAGGGCTGAGCTCTGTGTAAGAGGAGGTGGATGATACAGGCAGGGCTGAGCTCTGTGTAAGAGGGGGTGGATGATACAGGCAGGGCTGAGCTCTGTGTAAGAGGGGGTGGATGATACAGGCAGGGCTGAGCTCTGTGTGAAGGGAGGTGGAAGTGCGAGGGTAGTGAGCCACTGATAACAATGCCCCGGCTCAGTGCTACGCTGCTACGCGCTCCATCTCTCCTTGCTCTTATTTGACTTTGGTGTGAGTCCCAAATGACACCCTGTTCCCTACATAGTACACTACTTTTGACCAGGACCAAGGTCGAAAGGAGTGCACTAAATAGGGAATAGGGTGCCATTTGGAACTCATTCTTTGTGTGCTTGGCTGATTTGACTATGACAGGCTGAATACTGAGGGGAGAATTAAAGTGTTAAGCAGACATCAGAGGCTGTCTAATGTTTAATGCAAAAGCTCAGAGCATGGAAGAACTGATAATGACTACAAACAGGGCAACATCTTATTTGCCGTGTTTTTATTAGGATGACTAAGAAGATACTTGACATCAAGAGCTCTTAATTCAACCCTTTTCATTCTACCCGACCCCTTAATGTCCGACCTACTGCTGTCCTCCTGCCTTTTGAGGAAGACAACAATAAAAGAATATCTGACTGGAAACAAACAGGTCTGGGCATGTCTTCTCTCTCTCTCTGTGTGTGTGTGTGTGTGTGTGTGTGTGTGTGTGTGTGTGTGTGTGTGTGTGTGTGTGTGTGTGTGTGTGTGTGTGTGTGTGTGTGTGTGTTGTGAATGGGTGTCAGCTGAATGCTAGAGTCACAGTGAAGAAAGGAATCATTAGCTATGATAATGATGTACAGATAGGAGGGTATTCATGGCTGGTTAAAGGTCAACCAGAAAGATGGAATTGGCTTTTTCACACTCCAATACATTTACTAGGACAGAGTCACGACACTGCTGGCTAGAACAGAGTCATGACTCTGCAGGCTGAAATATTTACTAGGACAGAGTCACGACCCTGCTGGCTAGGACATTTACTAGGACAGAGTCACGACCCTGCTGGCTAGGACATTTACTAGGACAGAGTCACGACCCTGCTGGCTAGGACATTTACTAGGACAGAGTCACGACCCTGCTGGCTAGGACATTTACTAGGACAGAGTCACGACCCTGCTGGCTAGAACATTTACTAGGACAGAGTCACGACCCTGCTGGATGGAACATTTACTAGGACAGAGTCATGACCCTGCTGGCCAGATCATTTACTAGGACAGAGTCATGACCCTGCTGGATGGAACATTTACTAGGACAGAGTCATGACTCTGCAGGCTGAAACATTTACTAGGACAGAGTCACGACCCTGCAGGCTAGGACATTTACATTAAGGACACGAGTCATGACCCTGCTGGCCAGAACATTACTAGGACAGAGTCATGACCCTGCTGGCAACAACATTTACTAGGACAGAGTCACGACCCTGCAGGCTAGGACATTTACTAGGACAGAGTAAATGACCTTGCTGGCTGGAACAGTAAATACGTGCATCTTGAGAAGTAGTGACCATGCCAGACAGTTTTGGCTCTCACTAAGTGACTGGTGACTGGCTGCTGCAGCAGCATGGGGTGTCTGACTGTTGCAGTGGTAGAGGACAGGGGGACAGACATGGAGTGTCTGACTGTTGCAGTACAAGGGGACAGGGGGACAGACATGGAGTGTCTGACTGTTGCAGTACAAGGGGACAGGGGGACAGACATGGGGTGTCCGACTGTTGCAGTACAAGGGGACAGGAGTGTGTCAGGTTGGGAAAGCAGGAACAATGACTTTGGTCAGTGAAAGATGTAAATGGACAACAGATTGTTTGTGATGGCTGAGGAGAAGATTCTCTACGTCTACATCATCGTTGTCCTGTAGGTTTAAGTTAAACGTTATCTTGACGAGTTAGGCAATCGTATCTCTTTTAGATACAATCAAACACGGCTCTGAAATCTCCTTTCAAAACTCCAAAGAATCGTCTCTCTCTTAAAGGGCCTCCAGTATTCAGTGACAGTGTAAAGTAGTAACTGGCAGATACCCAGCTTCTATTGAGAATGAATAAACACACCTGATGCATCCGTCTTCCTGGTTTGATTCTTCAGAATTCTCTTTTGGATCTTTTGTTTTCAGACGTTTTATGTTTCCTTGTTTCACAGCAGCACATCTCTAGACGTATCCATACAATGTGTCTTCCTGACACATGAATTACATCAAGTAATTCATAAACTATACCTGAAAGCGTAGCTCTGCCACACGTTAACCATTCCACCTCCCTGGTGATGTAACCCAGATAGGTAACAGACTGATCTAACGGCATCTCTTTCTGAACCTACGGTCAACCACATATCTCCTTTCAGATCCTCACAGAAATACACTATTTCCTAGAAGTGACCACAACCAGTCATATCTAATGCACTTGTCACAAGTGTTATTGACATGTTGATATACAATTATAGATTGGTTTTATTAACAGCCAATTATATAGATAACGCTTAACCCATCAGTACATTAAAAACAACAACTTGTCTTCGGGAACAAACTTCTAAGCAGATAGAGTGGGTGTTGCAAGGAGCAGTGGAGTTGTACGACCCTGCTTCCATTAACAACCTAGGATGAGAGAGAGAGAGGGAGGTAGAGAGAGAGATGTTTGTTTATGAGAGAGAGAAGAGTGTTTTGAGATGAGAGGAGCTATGAAGAGAGTTTGTGTGAGATGAGAGAGAGAGAGTTTGTTGACGATGGGTGAGAGAGTTTTTTTTTTTTTTCTTTTTTTTAGGAGAGAGAGGGAAGAGCGGTGAGAGGAGAGAGATGAGAGAGAGTAGTGTGATGACTGGAGGAGAAGAGAGAGAGAGAGCCCTGATGGAGAGCGAGATGAGGAAGAGCTGAGAGAGGACGGAGAAGAGTCCGAAGAGTGAGAGAGAGCGAGAGATGTGAGAGAGAGAGAGAGTGTGAGAGACGAGAGAGAGAGGTTGATGAAGAGAGAGAGAGTCGTGTATGAGAGAGAGAGAGAGTGTGTGAGGACGAGAGAGAGAGAGGAGGAGAGAGAGAGGGAGACAGAGAGACAGAGAGACAGATAGAGAGGCGAGTGTGTGAGAGAGAAAGAGAGAGAGAGAGAGTGAGAGTGAGAGAGAGAGAGAGAGAGAGAGAGAGGAGAGAGAGAGTGTGTGTGAGAGAGAGAGAGAGAGAGAGACAGAGAGACAGAGAGAGCGACAGAGAGAGAAAAGTCCTTCCTGTTCTCTCTGTGTATGTGGAGGAGGCAGAGAGAGAGAGAGATACTCCTTCCTGTTCTCTCTGTGTATGTGGAGGAGGCAGAGAGAGAGAGATACTCCTTCCTGTTCTCTCTGTGTATGTGGAGGAGGCAGAGCCACAGCTCCTCCATGTGGTTCCCAGCCTGGATAACTTCAGCACCACTACCCCTACTGGCTCTCTCTCTGTTCTCTCTGTTCTGTCCTCTACATCACCTACAGCAGAGTGTCTTACGATAGCCGTGCATAGACCTGCTTCTCAAATGGCCATGATGGTAATGGTGACGTTGGTAGAGCATGGTGCTTGCAAGCCAGAATAATGGGTTCGATTCCTGGGACCACCAATACGGGAAATGTACGCACGCATGACCGTAAGTCGTTTTGGGTAAAAGTATCTCCTAAATGGAAGATATTATTGTATTATATTAGTAATCAAATCAAATGTTATTTGTCACATGCGCCGAATACAACGGGCGAGTGAAATGTTTACTTACAAGCCCTTAACCAACGATGCAGTTTGAAGAAAATGTTCTCTGTTTAGTGAGTCCACCAGATCAGAGGCAGTAGGGATGACCAGGGATGTTCTCTGTTTAATTAGTCTACCAGATCAGAGGAAGTAGGGATGACCAAGGATGTTCTCTTGATAAATACATGAATTAGACAATTTTCCTGTCCTGCTAAGCATTCAAAATGCAACGAGTACTTTTGTGTGTCAGGGAAAATGTACAGAGTAAAAAGTACATTATTTTCTTTAGGAATGTAGTGAAGTAAAAGTAAAAGTAGTACAAAATATAAATAGTGAAGTAAACTACAAATACCCCCAAAAACTACTTAAGAAGTACTTAAGTAGAATTTTTTATTTAAGTACTTTACACCACTGGGAAGAGGTTTGAGTACATTAAACAATAGACCCCTAAAATCTTTAACATTGTACCTTCAAGGTGACATTTTGTTTGCATACCCAACAAAAATGATACACTATAATGTGTCAATCCACTTTATTTTAAAACATTTAAAAAATCTATTTAAAAAAATACAACAAAGAATATCACTTCTTTGGCCTGTGTCATAGAGTGTATACTTAGTCCCTGAAGAGGACAGAAATCACAGCAGTAGTCAAGCTGGCACTTTACTCTCTCTCTCTTACTACAGACCCTCTTAGTCCAGTCCAGACCACTTTAACCATTCCCAGGTCTAGTCAAACATGTATCTAGGTTGCCACTGCTCTTGTATATTGTTCCAGACTGTCTCATTCTTCTTCCTCTGAAGGAAAAATGACATTTAGAGAAGATCGGTGGGAAAAGCAATCTTAGATCGTTGTGTCCCTCTAGATCACAGCTTACCAGAGAGCCAAGCCAGTCAGACAGTCAGTCAGTCAGTCAGACAGTCAGCACTATGGGTCTCCACTACAGCTTACCAGAGAGCCAAGCCAGTCAGCTAGCCAGTCAGCCAGTCAGCCAGCCAGTCAGTAAGTCAGCCAGTCAGCCCAATGGGTCTCCACTACAGGTTACCAGAGAGCCAAGCCAGCCAGCCAGTCAGCCAGTCAGCCAGTCAGCCAGCCAGTCAACCAGCCAGCCAGCCAGCCCAATGGGTCTCCACTACAGCTTACCAGAGAGCCAAGCCAGTCAACCAGTCAGCCAGCCAGCCAGTCAGCCAGCCCTATGGGCCTCCACTACAGCTTACCAGAGAGCCAAGCCAGTCAGCCAGCCAGACAGCCAGACAGCCAGCCAGTCAGCCAGTCAGTCAGCCAAGCCAGTCAGCCAGCCAGACAGCCAGACAGCCAGCCAGTCAGCCAGTCAGCCAGCCAGCCAGCCAGTCAGTCAGCCAGCCAGCCAGCCAGCCAGACAGCCAGCCAGCCAGCCAGTCAGCCAGTCAGCCAGTCAGTCAGCCAGCCAGACAGCCAGCCCTTTGGGCCACCATTACTTGAACCTGTATAGACCTTCTTCTACAGCTAAAACCTGTATAGACCTGTTGGGTTCTGGGTAGTTTATAGTTAGATCAGTCTGTTGGGTTCTGGGTAGTTAATGGGTGACTGGGTCTGTTGGGTTCTGGGTAGTTTATAGTTAGATCAGTCTGTTGGGTTCTGGGTAGTTTATAGTTAGATTGGTCTGTTGGGTTCTGGGTAGTTAATGGGTAGATTGTTCTGTTGGGTTCTGAGTAGTTAATTGGTAGATTGTTCTGTTGGGTTCTGAGTAGTTAATGGGTAGATTGTTCTGTTGGGTTCTGGGTAGTTAATGGGTGACTGGGTCTGTTGGGTTCTGGGTAGTTAATGGGTAGATTGTTCTGTTGGGTTCTGGGTAGTTTATAGTTAGATCAGTCTGCTGGGTTCTGGGTAGTAAATAGTTAGATGGGTCTGTTGGGTTCTGGGTAGTTTATAGTTAGATTGGTCTGTTGGGTTCTGGGTAGTTAATGGGTAGATTGTTCTGTTGGGTTCTGAGTAGTTAATGGGTAGATTGTTCTGTTGGGTTCTGGGTAGTTAATGGGTAGATTGTTCTGTTGGGTTCTGGGTAGTTAATTGGTAGATTGTTCTGTTGGGTTCTGGGTAGTTAATGGGTAGATTGTTCTGTTGGGTTCTGAGTAGTTAATGGGTGACTGGGTCTGTTGGTTTCTGGGTAGTTAATGGGTAGATTGTTCTGTTGGGTTCTGGGTAGTTAATGGGTAGATTGTTCTGTTGGGTTCTGGGTAGTTAATGGGTAGATTGTTCTGTTGGGTTCTGGGTAGTTAATGGGTAGATTGTTCTGTTGGGTTCTGGGTAGTTAATGGGTCGATTGTTCTGTTGGGTTCTGTGTAGTTAATGGGTGACTGGGTCTGTTGGGTTCTGGGTAGTTAATGGGTAGATTGTTCTGTTGGGTTCTGGGTAGTTCATGGGTAGATTGTTCTGTTGGGTTCTGGGTAGTTAATGGGTGAATGGTTCTGGGGGTTGCTTGTGACACTCTGTTCAGAGGATGTGTGTATGATGCTCTCCTGCTCTGAGCTTTCTAATCCCCTGCCATATGTTTCCTCCCAGGATCAGCTCATCTCGCTGAACTACAGGTACCAACCCAGACTTATAGACACAATTAGGTGAGTTGAAAATAAAAGAGTGAACAGACAGATATACCACACTTTGATGTAGGTACGTAACCAGACATCTAAAGAGAGTTTGTTGTACACTGATTGGTTGATAAAGTGACGTTTGTGTGGTGTTTGTATAGAATCAAACGTAGCCTATATGTTATTAACTTCCAACACCGTTCTAAAATTATTAAATCTTACAATTCTAGAGATCAAATATTGGGAAGGACATTAAATGTTAAGTGTTTTGCTTTTCTTCACCAGATTATACTCCCTTTGATGTAATTTGCAATAAGAGAAAAGACAGGAAACCATTCAGTCTCTCCCTGTGGTCAACACTGAGACATGTGGCATTTATCTCACTCTGTAAACTGGCAAAGACGACAACACTTCTGAAAACATGAGACAAAACATTGTCATTTCAATAAAGCATTAGCAGTAGGTGATGTGTCCAGTGTTTTCCTCACCTCTGTACGTAGTTAAGCCTTATAATAGAAGAAGAGGTCCAATAATAACTTCTAGGAAATTATTAGCTCACGATGTTTATCTATGGACAAGAAAATCTAATTTCCCTGTGAGGGTTTAAAAAAATAAAGACCAGAGAGCATGGCCAGGGTCCTAAATGGCACCCTATTCCCTATGTAGTGCACTACTTTTGAACGGGGCTCATAGGGCCTTGGTCAAAAGTAGTGTACTATGTGGGGAATAGGGTGTCATTTGGGACGAATGCCAGGTTTTGCATTTACAGGCGGATACGATAACACACACTGTTTTCCAATGACTATTTCCCAGCTCTTTTTCATGTCTGTATATATATTTTTTATTGCTTCCTGCATCCCTGCAACCTGCTTAAAGAATCCCTTTCCCCCTCTCTAGCCTTGAATGTGCCTGCCGGACTCTAAGTTACTCTCCCCTCCGGTTCCCTCTGTGTGTGTGTGTGTGTGTGTGTGTGTGTGTGTGTGTGTGTGTGTGTGTGTGTGTGTGTGTGTGTGTGTGTGTGTGTGTGTGTGTGTGTGTGTGTGTGCGTGTGTGTGTGCGTGTGTGTGTGCGTGTGTGTGCGTGTGCGTGCGTGCGTGTGGTGGGGAGAGGGTGAAGGGGGAAGGGGGGCAGTGTGCATGTCAAGCTCTCATTTGACACGGAAAACATTGAACGGAAAACATCCTGTATCCAATCCATACCGTTTTACATGGATTTATTTATATATTTCAGCAGGATGCCAATATTGACTTATGGCTCACAGACATAAATTATTTGATTTACGCAGGTCTCTTGAATTAAATCTATCTGCACTGGTAGAACAGCCAGTGATATAGTGAAAGGTGGTAGGATATAGTCAATGGTAGGACAGCCAGTTATATTATAGTGAAAGGTGGTAGGATATAGTCAATGGTAGGACAGCCAGGTGGTAGGATATAGTCAATGGTAGGACAGCCAGTTATATTATAGTGAAAGGTGGTAGGATATAGTCAATGGTAGAACAGCCAGTGATTTTATAGTGAAAGGTGGTAGCATATAGTCAATGGTAGGACAGCCAGTTATATTATAGTGAAAGGTGGTAGGATATAGTCAATGGTAGGACAGCCAGTTATATTATAGTGAAAGGTGGTAGGATATAGTCAATGGTAGGACAGCCAGTTATATTATAGTGAAAGGTGGTAGGATATAGTCAATGGTAGGACAGCCAGTGATATTATAGTGAAAGGTGGTAGGATATAGTCAATGGTAGAACAGCCAGTTATATTATAGTGGTAGGATATAGTCAATGGTAGGACAGCCAGTTATATTATAGTGAAAGGTGATAGGATATAGTCAATGGTAGGACAGCCAGTGATATTATAGTGAAAGGTGATAGGATATAGTCAATGGTAGGACAGCCAGTTATATTATAGTGAAAGGTGTTAGGATATAGTCAATGGTAGGACAGCCAGTGATATTATAGTGAAAGGTGATAGGATATAGTCAATGGTAGAACAGCCAGTTATATTATAGTGAAAGGTGTTAGGATATAGTCAATGGTAGGACAGCCAGTGATATTATAGTGAAAGGTGATAGGATATAGTCAATGGTAGAACAGCCAGTTATATTATAGTGAAAGGTGGTAGGATATAGTCAATGGTAGAACAGCCAGTGATATTATAGTGAAAGGTGATAGGATATAGTAAATGGTAGGACAGCCAGTTATATTATAGTGAAAGGTGATAGGATATAGTCAATGGTAGGACAGCCAGTTATATTATAGTGAAAGGTTATGGATATAGTCAGACATACAGTTGTTCAAATATTCTTATACTTTAAGGCTATTTGTCTTTATACTTTCTCTATATGTAATTGAATGGCAGCACTTTGTGATATCAGCTGATGTAAGAAGGGCTATATAAATACATTTGATTTGATTTGATATTAGCATCATTGTTCATTGTCATTACCTCAGAATAAGCACAACTCCTCCAGCAGGAAATTGACTGTGCCTTTTCACTGTAAAATAAAATCATTGACATCCTTTTTTCTCAAAATTGTTCCTAATTTATCTGCTTTCCTAATTTGTTTAAGTAGGTTAACCCTCATCCGAATTAAACACAAAATGTAACTCAAGTTAAAATAAGCTGTAATGAATCTTCTGCCAATCTTCTGGAACAAAGGAGTTATTAGCAGCTTTTGTCTCTTACATGGACGCTTCAACCTTGCAATTAAAGAAGTTAAGGTCCCTAATCATCATATTGAAGTAGCCGTGAAATAAATGACTTTTTTTCCCTGTCACTGTACAACACAACATGCAGTTAAAAAACAGTAGGTCTGTTCATTAGGAGTGGCTAGAAGTGTAGTCCATCAGGGGATACTTACAGGAGGACTTTCATTCTGAATACTCAGATTTCCAATGTAACATTATGTAAATTGCATCTTTTTTGTATTTTTTATTTTTTATCCGGGAACATACTACAGTGCCTTCAGGAAATATTCAGACTCCTTGCCATTTTCCTTATTTTGTTGTGTTGCAGCCTGAATTTAAAATGGATCTACTTCGATTTTGTGTCACTGGCCAACACACAATACCCCATAACGTCAAAGTGGAAAGATTTTTTTAGATTTTTTTTGTTTGTTGGGAAATTCATTAAATATGAAAAGCTCAAATGTTTTGAATAAGTATTCAAACAACTTTGTCCCACCATTTCTGTGTCAAAAACGCAACACGTCTTTTTTAATAGCAGATATACCCCTCCCATCTTCACAATGACTTTGTCAATATGACTTGACCATTATAATTGTTAGATTGGTAAAAATATAAAAAGCAGACATCGTATATCCCTTTGAGTATGATGTTGTTATTAATTACACTTTGGATGGTGTATTAACACACTACAAAGATACATGCGTCCTTCCTAACTCAGTTGCTGGAGAGTAAGGAAACCGCTCAGGGATTTCACCATGTGGCCAATGGTGACTTTAAAACAGTTCCATAGTTTAATGGCTGTGATAGGAGAAAACTGAGGATGAATCAACAACATTGCAGTTACTCCACAATACCAACATAAACGACGGAGTGAAAAGAAGGAAGCCAGTGCAGAATAAAAATATCCCAATATTCATCCTGTTTGCAATATGGTACAACATTAAACTGCAAAGAATGTGGCAAAGAAATTAACTGTATATACTGAATACAAAGCGGTATGTTTGGGCCAAATCCAACACAACACATCACTGAGTTCCACACTTCATATTTTCAAGCATGGTGGCTGCATCATGTTATGGGTGTGCTTGTCATCGACAAAATCCTAGAGGACATCCTGGTTCAGTCTGCTTTCTAACGGACACCGGGAGACAAATTCACCTTTCAGCAGGACAATAACCTAAAACACAAGGCCACATATACACTGGAGTTCACAGGAGGTTGGTGGCACTTTCATTGGGGAGAACAGGCTCGTGGTAATGACTGGAGCAGAATTAGTGGAATGGTATCAAATACATGAAGGACATGGTCTCCAGGAGTTTGATGCCATTACATTTGCTCCGTTCCGGCTATTATTGTGAGCCGTTACCAATTGCTTACCAAGAAAACATTGAATCTTCCTGAGTGGCCTAGTTACAGTTTTGACTTGAATCAGTTTTAAAATATATGGCAATAGCTGTCTAGCAGTGGAAGCTCCTCAGAGGAGGAAGGGAATGTACCCTCCTCCTCAGTGAATTTAATAAAAATAGTGAAACAAAAAAGTTATCCTTTTTAGATAAAACTCTGCTAAATATATTCACGTCACCAAATAATTGACTAAAACACACTGTTTTATAATGAAGGTCTACAGTAGCCTCAACAGCACTCTGTAGGGTAGCACCATGGTGTAGCTAGAGGACAGCTAGTTTCTGTCCTCCTCTGGGTACATTAACTTCAATACAAAACCTAGGAGGCTCATGGTTCTCACCCTCTTCCATAGACATACATGGTAATTATGACCACTTCCAGAGGATGTCCTCCAACCTATCAGAGCTCTTGCAGCATGAACTGACATGTTGTCCACCCAATCAAAGGATAAACGAATAAATCTAGTATTGAAAGCATATCCTACAGCTAGCTATCACTGCAGTGCATAAACGTAGTGAGTAGTTGATTTAAAGCGAGAGAAGGTAATAGTTGGAACAGTTTTTAGTGGTTATTATATGAAGGTTTGGCTTGGAAAGTTTTTTTTTTTTTGCCTGGTCACAGACAGCTGATGTGTTGTGCCCTGAAGTCCACAAGCAAAGGGAAAAGGTGAGAGGAGGAGAGTGTGTGGATGCGAGAAGGAATTATACAACGAGCAAAATATTCGTGCTGTTTGTATGTGGCTGCTAAGAAAGTTATCAAGGGTGTATTCATTCTGTTGAGAAAAAAAAAAGGTTTCTTAGAAATGGAAGCCAATGGATTGAAACGTGTATTAACATACCTGAATTTGTCCAATAGAATCTCTTGTTTGCAACTGTTGGACTAATGATTACACCCTAGATCAGCTAGATGAAGGCAAGAGTGTGTAAGAGTGTGTGCTCCTACTTGTAAACTTGAATTCATAGGCTAGGTTGTAGCAACATCATGATGGGTACAGGGACAAGTTTAGTATCGTGTAGAAGTATAAACCTATTGATGTTACAATGAGATGGGTGAATGGAATTTGACTGACAGTCATCGAATAGGCTGTAATAGAAATAAGGCTCATAAAAAATATACAACTGTCCTACCTCATTTTTAAACGTCGATGATCGACAACCAACTTGACAGAGCTTGAAGAATTATACATGTGCAAATATTGTACAATCCAGGTGTTCAAAGCTCTTAGAGACTTTACCCCAGAAATACTCAACAGCTGTGATCACTGCCAAAGGTGATTCTAACATGTGTTGACTCAGGGGTGTGAATACTTATGGAAATGGTTATTTCTGTATTTCTTTTTCAATACATTTGCATAAATGTCTAAAAACATGTTTTCACTTTGTCATTATGGGGCATTGCATGTAGATGTGTGTGAGAGAAAAAATATATTTAATCAATGTTGAATTAAGAAAAGTGAAGGGGTGTGAATTTTATTCTAGTATAAAACTATCCCTCCTCCAAAGAGAAGGGAGGGACGTGCGAACACTAAACCAGGTGTGAATATCTACCTGTGACTCTGACCTAGTCCTGAACACATGGAACTGTAAACAGGCTGAAAGCTGAGGCCCACTTTACCCTGGTGATTCATTAGCAGCTCTGAAGCACACACAGCTTAGAAGAAAAAGAGAGGTGCCTTTGTGCCATTTCTGCACTCTCTTTCTCCCTCTCTTTCCCCCCCCCTTTCTCGTTCTCCTTCTCGTTCTCCTTCTCGTTCTCCTTCTCGTTCTCGTTCTCTTTCTCCCTCTCCTTCTCCCTCTCCTTCTCCCTCTCTTTCTCCCTCTCCTTCTCCCTCTCTTTCTCCCTCTCTTTCTCAATCTCTTTGTCCCTCTCTTTCTCGTTCTCCTTCTCCTCTGTCTCTTTCTCCCTCTCTTTCTCCCTCTCTTTCTCGTTCTCCTTCTCCTTCTCTGTCTCTTTCTCCCTCTCTTTCTCCCTCTCTTTCTCCCTCTCTTTCTCCCTCTCTTCCTCCCTCTCCTTTCCCCACGTAAACATAACAGAAATAATACAGCTATCTGGCTGTCAGGCCGGACCAGCAGTTGGAAAAACTTGTGGCCTCCACTGTTTCAATAAGATGTGTGCTTCTGTCACGTCCTGACTAGTAAAGGGGTTATTTGTTATTGTAGTTTGGTCAGGACGTGGCAGGGGTGTGTTTGTTTAGAGTCTTTCGGGGTTTGTTGGGCTATGTTCTGTTTAAGAGGGGTGTTTGTTTAGAGTGTTTCGGGGTTTGTTGGGCTATGTTCTTGTTAGTTTAGTTCTATGTTAGTTCTAGTATGTCTATTTCTATGTGGTGTTTTTTGGGTTGACCTTCAATTGGAAGCAGCTGCTCCTAGTTGCTTCTAATTGAAGATCCAATTTAAGAGGGGTGTTTTTCTATGGGATTTTGTGGGTAGTTGTTCCTTGTTTAGTGTTTGTTGCACCTGACAGGACTGTTTAGTGTCGTTCTTTTTGTATACGTATTTAGTTGTTTCTCCTTCTTCAAAATAAAAAGAAGACGGGTATACATATTCCCGCTGCGTTTTGGTCCAATCCATACGACAACCGTGACAGCGTCATAATTCTCCAGTAAATGTGTTACTCTTTAGAGCTCTATAATTAGTCAGGCTATACAGGATTTATTTAACAAAGGTCATCCATTATATAAATACATACGTTGGAACATTTAACCATACCATGCATATGTGCCAGCATTCCAAATGGCACCCTATTCCCTATATTGTGCAGACTCTGGTCAAAAATAGTGCACTACGGAGGGAATAGGAAGTCATTTAGATGTTCTCTCAGAAAGAAAAGGCCACACTTCATCTCCAACATGTTTCAGTGTTAACTGTAAACCATTTCCATGCAGAGAGAGGAGCCCAGTGAGTAGTGGACTCTGAATGGTTTGTACAGTTTTTCCCCTCCTGTTTTGTGCTTAGCGTGTATTATTATTCAGGCAGCTGGCGCTGTGTGTTGTGCAGGCTTGTCTTGTGGTCGTGACAGCTGTCATCCTGTTTCTAATCATAACACTCACTTACAGAGTGGCAAATGGAGGAAGGACATACAAACAATACAACAACAACAAATAATGTGTGTGTTAGTGTGAGTGGTGGAGAGGAGGAGGAGGGGTGGTGGAGAGGAGGAGGGGTGGTGGAGAAGAGGAGGAGGAGGAGGGGTGGTGGAGAGGAGGAGGAGGGGTGGTGGAGAAGAGGGGTGGTGGTGGTGGTGGAGAGGAGGGGTGGTGGTGGAGAGGAGGAGGAGGGGTGGTGGAGAAGAGGAGGAGGAGGAGGGGTGGTGGAGAGGAGGAGGAGGGGTGGTGGAGAAGAGGGGTGGTGGTGGTGGTGGAGAGGAGGGGTGGTGGTGGAGAGGAGGAGGAGGGGTGGTGGAGAGGAGGAGGAGGGGTGGTGGTGGTGGAGAGGAGGGGTGGTGGTGGAGAGGAGGAGGAGGGGTGGTGGAGAGGAGGAGGAGGGGTGGTGGTGGTGGAGAGGAGGGGTGGTGGAGAAGAGGAGGAGGGGTGGTGGTGGTGGAGAGGAGGGGTGGTGGTGGAGAGGAGGAGGAGGGGTGGTGGTGGTGGAGAGGAGGGGTGGTGGAGAAGAGGAGGAGGGGTGGTGGTGGTGGAGAGGAGGGGTGGTGGTGGAGAGGAGGGGTGGTGGTGGTGGAGAGGAGGAGGAGGGGTGGTGGTGGTGGAGAGGAGGGGTGGTGGAGAAGAGGAGGAGGGGTGGTGGTGGTGGAGAGGAGGGGTGGTGGTGGAGAGGAGGGGTGGTGGTGGAGAGGAGGAGGGGTGATGGTGGTGGAGAGGAGGGGTGGTGGTGGTGGAGAGGAGGGGTGGTGGTGGAGAGGAGGAGGGGTGGTAGTGAAGAGGAGAAGGGGTGGTGGTGGAGAGGAGGGGTGGTGGTGGAGAGGAGGCGGGGTGGTGGAGAGGAGGAGGGGTGGTGGTGGAGAGGAGAAGGGGTGGTGGTGGAGAGGAGGGGTGGTGGTGGAGCGGAGGCGGGGTGGTGGAGAGGAGGAGGGGTGGTGGTGGAGAGGAGGAGGGGTGGTGGTGGTAGAGAGGAGGAGGGGTGGTGGAGAGGAGGAGGGGTGGTGGTGGAGAGGAGGAGGGGTGGTGGTGGAGAGGAGGAGGGGTGGTGGATAAGAGGATTGGTGGTGATGGTGGTGGTGATGGATAAAAGGATTGGTAGTGGTGGTGGTGGTGGTGCTGGTGGTGGTGGTGGTGATGGTGGTGGTGGTGATGGTAGTGGTGGTGGTGGTGGTGATGGTAGTGGTGGAGGTGGTGGTGGTGGTGCTGGTGGTGGTGGTGGTGATGGTAGTGGTGGAGGTGGTGGTGGTGGTGCTGGTGGTGGTGGTGATGATTAGTGGTGGTGGTGGTGGTGGATAAGAGGATTGGTGGTGATGGTGGTGGTGGTGCTGGTGGTGGTGGTGGTGGAGGTGGTGGTGGTGGTGCTGGTGGTAGTGCTGGTGGTGGTTCTGGTAGTGGTGGTGGTGGTGGTGGTGGTGGTGGTGGTGGATAAGAGGATTGTAGTGGTGGTGGTGGTGGTGGTGGTGGTGGTGGTGGATAAGAGGATTGTAGTGGTGGTGGTGGTGGTGGTGGTGGTGGATAAGAGGATTGGTAGTGGTGGTGGTGGTGGTGGTGGTGGTGGATAAGAGGATTGGTAGTGATGGTGGTGGTGGTGCTGCTGGTGGTGGAGGATTGGTAGCTACTACAGGAGAACACTACTACACCACTACACTACTACACTACTACACTACTACACTACTACACTACTACACTACTACACCACTACACTACTACACTACTACACTACTACACTACTACACTACTGCAGTAGAACACTACTACATTACTACAATACTACACTACTACACTACTACACTACTACACTACTACACTACTACAGTAGAACATTACTACACAACTACACTACTACACTACTACACTACTACACTACTACACTACTACAGTAGAACACTACTACACTACTAAACTACTACACTACTACACTACTACACTACTACACTACTACACTACTACACTACTACACTACTACAATACTACACTACTACACTACTACACTACTACACTACTACAATACTACACTACTACACTACTACACTACTACAGTACTACACTACTACACTACTACACTACTACACTACTACAGTAGAACACTACTATACTGCTACAATACTACACTAATACACTACTACACTACTACACTACTACACTACTGCACTACTACACCACTACACAGCTACACTACTACACAGCTACACTACTACAATACTACACTACTACACTACTACACTACTACACTATTACACTACTACACTACTACACTACTACACTACTACACTACTACACTCCTACACTACTACACTACTACAGTAGAACACTACTATACTGCTACAATACTACACTACTACACTACTACACTACTACACTACTACAGTACTACACAGCTACACTACTACACAGCTACACTACTACAATACTACACTACTACACTACTACACTATTACACCACTACACTACTACACTACTACACTACTACAGTAGAACACTACTATACTGCTACAATACTACACTACTACACTACTACACTACTACACTACTACACTATTACACTACTACACTACTACACTACTACACTACTACACTACTAAACTACTACACTACTACACTACAACAATACTACACTACTACACTACTACACTACTACACTACTACACTACTACACTACTACACTACTACACTACTACACTACTACACTACTACACCACTACACTACTACACTACTACACCACTACACAGCTACACTACTACACAGCTACACTACTACAATACTACACTACTACACAGCTACACTACTACACTACTACACTATTACACTACTACACTACTACACTACTACACTACTACAGTAGAACACTACTATACTGCTACAATACTACACTACTACACTACTACACTACTACACTACTACACCACTACACTACTACACTACTACACTACTACACTACTACAATACTACACTACTACACTACTACACCACTACACTACTACACTACTACACTACTACACTACTACAGTACTACACTACTACACTACCACACCACTACACTACTACACAACTACTGGAGAACACTACTACACTACTACACTACTAAACTACTAAACTACGACATCACGAAAACACTACACTACTACACTACTACACTACTACACTTCTAAACTACTTCACTACTACACTACTACACTATTACAGGAAAACACTACTACACTACTACACTACTACACTACTACACTACTACACTACTACACAACTACACTTCTACACTACTACACTACTAAAATACTACACTATAACAGGACAACACTACCACACTACTACACTGCTACAGGACAACACTACTACACTGATACACTACTACACTACTACACTACTACACTGATACACTTCTACACTACTACACTACTACACTACTACACTACTACCCTATTACAGGACCACACTACTACACTCTTACAGGACACCAGTACTACACTACTAAACTACTACAGTATTACAGGACAACGCTACTACACCACTACACTAACACACTATTACAGGACACCACTACTACACTACTAAACTACTACACTATAACAGCACAACACTACTACACTGCTACACTTCTACACTACTAAACTACTCCCCTACTACACTATTACAGGACAACACTACTAAACTACTCCCCTACTACACTATTACAGGACAACCCTACTGCACTACTACAACACAACGCTACTACAGGAGAACACTACTAAACTAGTACACTATTACAGGACACCACTACTGCACCACTACACCACTATGCTACTACACTACTACACTACTACACCACTATGCTACTACACTGCTACACTACTACACTACTACACTACTACACTACTACACTACTACACTACTACACTATTACACCACTACACTACTACACTACTACACTACTACACTACTACACCACTATGCTACTACACTACTACACTACTACACTACTACACCACTATGCTACTACACTACTACACTACTACACTAACACACTACTACACCACTACACCACTATGCTACTACACTACTACACTACTACACTAACACACTACTACACTACTACACCACTACACTACTACACTAACACACTAGTACAACACTACATTACTACACTAACACACTACTACACTAACACACAATTACAGGACAACACTACTAAACTACTACAGTATTACAGGACAACCCTACTACACTACTACACTACTACACCACTACACTACTACACTATTAGAGGACAACACTTCTACACTACTACACCACTACACTATTACAGGACAACACTACTACACTACTACACTAACACACTACTACACTAGTACAACACTACATTACTACACTAACACACTACTACACTAACACACTATTACAGGACTACACTACTAAACTACTCCACTATTACAGGACTACACTACTACACTACTACACTACTACAGTATTACAGGACAACCCTACTACACTACTACACTACTACACTACTACACTATTACAGGACAACACTTCTACACTACTACACTACTACACTATTACAGGACAACACTACTACACTACTACACTACTACACTATTACAGGACTACACTACTACACTACTCCACTATAACAGGACAACACTACTACACTACTACACTACTACACTATAACAGGACAACACTACTACACTACTACACTACTACACTACTACACTACTACACTACTACACTACTACACCACTACACTACTACACTACTACACTAACACACTACTACACTACTACACCACTACACTACTACACTAACACACTACTACACTAGTACAACACTACTTTACTACACTAACACACTACTACACTAACACACTATTACAGGACTACACTACTACACTACTACACTACTACACTACTACACTACTACACTACCACACTACTACACTACTACCCTACTACACTACTACACTACTACACTACTACACTACTACACAGCCAGGAACACTGCTGAACACTCATAGGCTGCTCATTCAGGAGCCACATCCAAACACAGCACTCTCTGACATCAGTCAATCTGCCTGAAGTATGTACAAGAGCCACACCACTACAGCAAGCAACGCCAAGCACACGGCTCTCTCATACAGGAATATAATAGAACAGAGACTTTGTTGTTCATTGGTTAGAATAGAAATGTGTCTTCTGCCTTTTTCAACACCCCCAGATATAAAACACAAGTTGAGTGGCACAGGGTCAGCTGCAGTGGAGCGTGTCTGAATGGAGAGGAATTGTGGGGGTTAAGTGCCTTGATCAAGAGCAGAACGGGAGGAGATTCCTATTCTGTTCCATTCCCATTTTTGTGTCGCCGGGCCAAGGGCTTGAACCAGCAAGCTTCCAGCCAATCACACCACTACATGAGCCATATGGCCAATCACAACACTACATGAGCCATGTGGCCAATCACACCACTACATGAGCCATATAGCCAATCACACCACTACATGAGCCATATGGCCAATCACAACACTACATGAGCCACACAGCCAATCACACCATTATCTCTTACAGGCTGACTACACCAAAATTTGCTAAATAAATTTAGAAATCTATATTATTCAATTATTGCACCCACACTGCTCGCGTGCTCCAACGAGCGTCTGCGTTGCCAAGGGCTAAAATAGAAGTCAGTTCTATTTGTGACACAGATCGCGCAGCAAGTCCTGCCTCTCTCCCATCTCCTCATTGGTTATACCCACGTGGGTGACTGAAAGACGAATGAGGTCGGTGGCAGTAATGCACCTAATTTATGAAAATGCCAATCGCAATATAAAGTCCAGAGAAGAATAAGCCTGGAATGAGGAGAGATGACTAGGAACGATTCGGTTGACCATTTTCTGTGTGGATTAATTGTCGGAGTAGAGGACCTTGTGCATTTCAGGTAAAATAACAACTCAATGTTTATATCCCAGGACAAATTAGCTAGCAACAGCAAGCTAGCTAAATAGGACACATTAGCTAGCAAGTGCAAGCTAGCTAGCTAAACTGCCATAAATATTTAATGCTTTTCGACCTGTCCCCAAATTAATGTAATTGGTTCAGAGTTTGCTTTAATATTTTAACCTGCGTGTCGTGATCGCGTTTGGTGTAGGGGGACAAAATACCGTATATACCAGAGTTATAGCCAAGCACATGACTATGGAAGCCATAGCCAAGCACACCTTTAGCTGAAATCACTCAGTGGATAAGTGGGCTTTCTTTACTTCTTAACACAATTATTCTACTTTAAACAATCATTGTGTTGATTATTCATGGCCTGACAGTACATCGTTTTTCATATCAGTACAGAAAGCACTGTTACTTCTGGGAAATAATATTAACATTCATTTAATTACAGATTTTAGATTGTTTAACTGTTTGCTGAATGCCCTACAGCTATGTTACCTGCTTATTGTATAACTTAAAAATGTATTTTAAATGTACATATATGAACAGGTAAATACTGTAAACACAACAGCATTCACACCAATGAAAATTACCTTTTTTTTTACTTTGCTATTTACATTTTTCATGATTGTACGCTGAATAATGAAAATCAATTTGCAAATGCCCTCATTTTCTAAATGTGACAAACGCATGTTGTAGATAGTGCCCCCACCCCCACTAATACACATCAGGTATACACATCAGGTATACACACATCAGGTATACACATCAGTTATACACATCAGGTATACACATCAGTTATACACATCAGGTATACACATCCACACATCAGGTATACACATCAGGTATACACATCAGTTATACACATCAGGTATACACATCAGGTATACACATCAGGTATACACATCAGTTATACACATCAGGTATACACATCAGGTATACACATCAGGTATACACATCCACACATCAGGTATACACATCAGGTATACACATCAGTTATACACATCAGGTATACACATCAGGTATACACATCAGGTATACACATCCACACATCAGGTATACACATCAGGTACACACATCAGGTATACACATCCACACATCAGGTATACACATCAGTTATACACATCAGGTATACACATCAGGTATGCACATCAGTTATACACATCCACCCCCAGTACACTACATTTCTGGTGATGATTAAACAAGTACGGGTGCTTAAAGAGAGGGGGTGGGAGGATGTAGAGCTCAAATCGAAATGCATTGGTCACATACACATATTTATCAGATGTTATTGGTCACATACACATATTTAGCAGATGTTATTGGTCACATACACATATTTAGTAGATGTTATTGCGGGTGTAGCGAAAGGCTTGTGTTTCTAGCTCCAACAGTACAGTAATAGCTAACAATACACAACAATACACAACAATCTCTAAGTAAAAAAAGGTAATTAAGGAATATAGATATAAAGTATCAGGTTGAGCAATGTTGGAGTCCAGGATGTAGAGATAATATGGACAGTATATGGACATAGTATGTAATATATCACAGCTTTGAGGCAGCTGTACTGACCTCGCCTTCTGGATGGTAGCGAGGTGAACAGGCCGTGGCTCGGGTGGCTGATGTCCTTGATAATCGTCTTGGCCTTGCTGTGTCACTGGGTGCTGTAGATGTCCTGGAGGGCAGGCAGTGTGCCCCCGGTGATGCTTTGGGAAGACCGCAACACCCTCTGGAGAGCCCAGCAGTTGCGGACGGTGCAGTTGCCATACCAGGCGGTGATACAGCCCGACAGGATGCTCTCGATGGTGCATCTGTAAAAGTTTGTGAGGGTCTTACTGGCCAAGCCAAATTTCTTCAGCCTCCTAAGGTTGAAGAGGCACTGTTGTGCTTTCTTCACCACACTGTCTGTGTGAGTGAACCATTTCAGATTGTCAGTGATGTGTACGCCACCGCGGCCCCATAGATGTGCATGGGGGCGTGCTCCCTCTGCTAACTCATGAAGTCCACGGTCAGCTCCTTTGTTTTGTTGACGGTGAGGGAGAGATTATTTTCCTGGCACCACTCCACCAGGCAATTAGAGGTACCACTGTTGTGTCGTCTGCAAACTTGATGATTGAGTTGGAGAAGTGCATGGCCACGCAGTCATAGGTGAACAGGGAGTACAGGAGGGGGCTGAGTGCACACCCTTGTGGGGCCCCTGTGTTGTGGATCAGCATAGTGGAGGTGTTGCTGCCTACATTCATCACCTGGGGGCGGCCAGTCAGGAAGTCCAGAACCCAGTTGCACAGGGCAGGTTTCAGAGCCAGGGCCCTGAGCTTAATGAGGAGCTTTGAGGAAACTATGGTGTTGAAGGCTGAGCTGTAGTCAATGAACAGCATTCTTAAAAAGGTATTTATTTTTGTCCAGGTTGGATAGGGCAGTGTGAAGTGCGATGGTGACTGTGTCGTCCGTGGATCTATTGGAGCTGTATGCAAATTAAATTGGGTCTGGGGTGTCAGATAAGGTGGAGGTCATATGATCCTCTCAAGGATCAGACTTTTTCAATTTTCACCTAAATGACATACCCAAATCTAACTGCCTGTAGCTCAGGACCTGAAACAAGGATATGCATATTCTTGACACCATTTGAAAGGAAACACTTTGAAGTTTGTGGAAATGTTAAATTAATGTATTATAATATAACACATTAGATCTGGTAAAAGATAATACAAAGAAAAAAATTGTGTTTTCTTTTATTTACTTTTTCAACCTCTTTGAAATGCAAGAGAGAGGCCATAATGTATTATTCCAGCCCAGGCACAATTTAGATTCTGGCCACTAGATGGCAGCAGTGTGTGTGCAATGTTTTAGATTGATCTAGTGAAGCATTGCAATACTGGACAATATCAAATCAAATCAAATCAAATTTATTTATATAGCCCTTCGTATATCAGCTGAAATCTCAAAGTGCTGTACAGAAACCCAGCCTAAAACCCCAAACAGCAAGCAATGCATGTGAAAGAAGCACGGTGACTAGGAAAAACTCCCTAGGAAAAACTCCCTAGAAAGGCCAAAAACCTAGGAAGAAACCTAGAGAGGAACCAGGCTATGAGGGGTGGCCAGTCCTCTTCTAGCTGTGCCGGGTGGATATTATAACAGAACATGGTCAACATGTTAAAATGTTCATAAATGACCAGCATGGTCAAATAATAATAATCATAGTAGTTGTCGAGGGTGCAACAAGCACATCCGGTGAACAGGTCAGGGTTCCATAGCCGCAGGCAGAACAGTTGAAACTGAAGCAGCAGCATGGCCAGGTGGACTGGGGACAGCAAGGAGTCATCATGCCAGGTAGTCCCGAGGCATGGTCCTAGGGCTCAGGTCCTCCGAGAGAAAGAAAGAAAGAGAGAAAGAGAGAATTAGAGAGAGCATATTTAAATTCACACAGGACACCGGATAAGACAAGAGAATACTCCAGATGTAACAGACTGACCCTAGCCCCCCGACACATAAACTACTGCAGCATAAATACTGGAGGCTGAGACAGGAGGGATCAGAAGACACTTTGGCCCCATCCGATGATACCCCCGGACAGGGCCAAACAGGCAGGATATAACCCCACCGACTTTGCCAAAGCACAGCCCCCACACCACTAGAGGGATGTCTACAACCACCAACTTACCGTCCGAAGACAAGGCCGAGTATAGCCCACAAAAATCTCCGCCATGGCACAACCCAAGGGGGGGCGCCAACCCAGACAGGAAGACCACGTCAGTGACTCAACCCACTCAAGTGACGCACCCCTCCCATGGACGGCATGGAAGAACACCAGTAAGTCAGTGACTCAGCCCCTGTAATAGGGTTAGAGGCAGAGAATCCCAGTGGAAAGAGGGGAACCGGCAAGGCAGAGACAGCAAGGGCGGTTCGTTGCTCCAGCCTTTCCGTTCACCTTCACACTCCTGGGCCAGAATATACTTAATCATAGGACCTACTGAAGAGATAAGTCTTCAGTAAAGACTTAAAGGTTGAGACTGAGTCTGCGTCTCTCACATGGGTAGGCAGACCATTCCATAAAAATTGAGCTCTATAGGAGAAAGCCCTACCTCCAGCCGTTTGCTTAGAAATTCTAGGGACAATTAGGAGGCCTGCATCTTGTGACCGTAGCGTACGTGTAGGTATGTACGGCAGGACCAAATCGAAAAGATAGGTAGGAGCAAGCCCATGTAATGCTTTGTAGGTTAGCAGTAAAACCTTGAAATCAGCCCTTGCCTTAACAGGAAGCCAGTGTAGGGAGGCTAGCACTGGAGTAATATCATCAAATTTTTTGGTTCTAGTCAGGATTCTAGCAGCCGTATTTAGCACTAACTGAAGTTTGTTTAGTGCTTTATCCGGGTAGCCGGAAAGTAGAGCATTGCAGTAGTCCAGCCTAGAAGTAACAAAAGCATGGATAATTTTTCTGCGTCATTTTTGGACAGAAAGTTTCTGATTTTTGCAATGTTACGTAGATGGAAAAAAGCTGTCCTTGAAACAGTCTTTATATGTTCTTCAAAAGAGAGATCAGGGTCCAGAGTAACGCCGAGGTCCTTCACAGTTTTATTTGAGACGACTGTACAACCATCCAGATTAATTGTAAGATTCAACAGAAGATCTCTTTGTTTCTTGGGACCTAGAACAAGCATCTCTGTTTTGTCCGAGTTTAAAAGTAGAACGTTTGCAGCCATCCACTTCCTTATGTCTGAAACACAGGCTTCTAGTGAGGGCAATTTTGGAGCTTCACCATGTTTCATTGAAATGTACAGCTGTGTGTCGTCCACATAGCAGTGAAATCTAACATTATGTTTTCGAATGACATCCCCAAGAGGTAAAATATATAGTGAAAACAATAGTGGTCCTAAAACGGAACCTTGAGGAACACCAAAATTTACAATTGATTTGTCAGAGGACAAACCATTCACAGAGACAAACTGATATCTTTCCGACAGATAAGATCTAAACCAGGCCAGAACTTGTCCATGTAGACCAATTTGGGTTTCCAATCTCTCCAAAAGAATGTGGTGATCGATGGTATCAAAAGCGGCACTAAGATCTAGGAGCACGAGGACAGATGCAGAGCCTCGGTCTGACGTCATTAAAAGGTCATTTACCACCTTCACAAGTGCAGTCTCAGTGCTATGATGGGGTCTAAAACCAGACTGAAGCGTTTCGTATACATTGTTTGTCTTCAGGAAGGCAGTGAGTTGCTGTGCAACAGCTTTTTCTAAATTTTTTGAGAGGAATGGAAGATTCGATATAGGCCGATAGTTTTTTATAATTTCTGGGTCAAGATTCAGCTTTTTCAAGAGAGGCTTTATTACTGCCACTTTTAGTGAGCTTGGTACACATCCGGTGGATAGAGAGCCGTTTATTATGTTCAACATTGGAGGGCCAAGCACAGAGCAGCAGCTCTTTCAGTAGTTTAGTTGGAATAGGGTCCAGTATGCAGCTTGAGGGTTTGGAGGCCATGATTATTTTCATCATTGTGTCAAGAGACATAGTACTAAAACACTTTAGTATCTCCCTTGATCCTAGGTCCTGGCAGAGTTGTGCAGACTCAGGACAATGAAGCTTTGGAGGAATACCCAGATTTAAAGAGGAGTCCGTAATTTGCTTTCTAATGATCATGATCTTTTCCTCAAAGAAGTTCATTAATTTATTACTGCTGAAGTGAAAGCCATCCTCCATTTGCGAATGCTGCTTTTTAGTTAGCTTTGCGACAGTATCAAAAATAAATGTTGGATTGTTCTTATTTTCCTCAATTAAGTTGGAAAAATAGGATGATCGAGCAGCAGTGAGGGCTCTTCGATACTGCACGGTACTGTCTTTCCAAGCTAGTCGGAAGACTTCCGGTTTGGTGTGGCGCCATTTCCGTTCCAATTTTCTGGAAGCTTGCTTCAGAGCTCGTGTATTTTCTGTATACCAGGGAGCTAGTTTCTTATGACAGATGTTTTAAATTTTTAGGGGTGCAACTGCATCTAGGGTATTGCGCAAGGTTAAATTGAGTTCCTCGGTTAGGTGGTTAACCTGTTGAGGATCTTATCCCGATCTTATCCCGGTATTGGGATTCATTGTCATGTGACCATGGCGGGGAATTCAAAACTGCAAGAGTAATCATTTCAAAAAATCAAATAATCAACTATTTTCCTCCATTTGAAAGATATATCTCCTAAATCTAACCACGCTGTCCGATTTTCAGAGGCATTACGGAGAATGCATAAAGTTAGGTTATGTGAGGAGAGTACATTGACAATAGCTGCGTGTAATGTTTAGCCAATTCAAAGAAGGGCATCAACAGACAGAAAACTAGCTAGAATTATGCACTTACCTTTGACAATCTGCATCAGATGACACTCATAGGACATTATGTCATACAATACATGCATTTTTAGTTCCATCAAGTTCATATTTATATCCAAAAACAGCATTTACAGTCGCGGTGAAATTCAGAATTTTTTTCGGCTCGAATGCACCCAGTGAATCCAGCATTACAAATCACGGAATTACTATTCGAAAACATTGGTAAATTATAATATTGTCATTCAAAGAATAATATATTATCATCTCGTAATTGCTACCGAAGGGCCAGATCTCAAAATAACTTTACTGGGAAATCACATTTTGTATAAACTGGGTACTATGCTAACAACAATAAGCTATATGCTAAGCTAAGCTAAGCTATACCGTTAGCATTAGCATCATCTAATATCGATAATAACATTCTAAATATCCCCTTACCTTTGATTATCTCCATCAGAAGGCGCTGCCAGAGATCCCAGGTCCAGAACAAATGTGGTTTCTTTTGACAAAGTTCATAATTTATGTCCAAATAGTTAGCGTTCAGTAGGCTCCCACAAAATGAGGTGGGCAGTGTAAAGTCACGTCGAAAAACTAAAGAAAACCTAGTAAATAATCTATTTACGTTTGTTTAAACATGTCAAACGTTGTTTAGCACTAATCTTTTGTTCCATTTTTAACGTGAAACATCAGTAAACATCAGTAATATTTTCACACAACCTATCAAGTGTCTAGAATAAACGATAATGACAAAGGCACTCTTCTCAGATTCATGCGCAGGCGCAAAAAATGAAGTGATGACGTGTCAACTTGTAAGCTTTCTAATTCGGTGTGTATTAATCACAGATGCTTCAAACAACTTTCTAAAGATCGTTGACATCTAGTGGAAGCAGTAGGAGTTGCGAACTGAATCCTTTCTCACTGTGGTATCTTTAAAACAATGACACTAAATAGTACAGTCACAAAATTCTCTTTTTTTTTTATCTATTTTTCACAGGTTTTTGCCTGCAATATGAGTTTTGTTATACTTACAGACACCGTTCAAACTGTTTTAGAAAATTCAGAGTGTTTTCTATCCGAATGTGTTAATAATATGCATATCCTAGCTTCTGAGTTGGTGTAGGAGGCAGTTAAAATTGGGCACATATTTCTTTCAAAATTCTCAATACTGCCCCCGTGGCCCGTAGAGGTTAACTGATTTTTGTCCTCTGACGTCCTTGGGTAGGCAGAGGGAGTCTGGAAGGGCATCAAGGAATCTTTGGGTTGTCTGAGAATTTATAGCACAACTTTTAATGCTCCTTGGTTGGGGTCTGAGCAGATTATTTGTTGCAATTGCAAACGAAATAAAATGGTGGTCCGATAATCCAGGATTATGAGGAAAAACATTAAGATCCACAACATTTATTCCATGGGACAAAACTAGGTCCAGAGTATGACTGTGGCAGTGAGTAGGTCCAGAGACATGTTGGACAAAACCCACTGAGTCGATGATGGCTCCGAAAGCCTTTTGGAGTGGGTCTGTGGACTTTTCCATGTGAATGTTAAAGTCACCAAAAATTAGAATATTATCTGCTATGACTACAAGATCCGATAGGAATTCAGGGAACTCAGTGAGGAACACTGCATATGGCCCAGGAGGCCTGTAAACAGTAGCTATAAAAAGTGAGTGAGTAGGCTGCATAGATTTCATGACTAGAAGCTCAAAAGATGAAAACGTCATTGTTTTGTTTTTTTGTAAATTGAAATTTGCTATCGTAAATGTTAGCAACACCTCCGCCTTTGCCGGATGCACGGGGGGTATGGTCACTAGTGTAACCAGGGGGTGAGGCCTCATTTAACACAGTAAATTCATCAGGCTTAAGCCATGTTTCAGTCAGGCCAATCACATCAAGATTATGATCAGTGATTATATTTTGTATCAAGTCTTCCCAAATGTGCCCGAATTGGTCAATTGATACATTTTCAAGTACGTAGAGAACATACAACAATTATATGGTAATACAAAATGTAAGTTTACACACTCCCAGGAATGTCGTACGTGATGGATCATTAGCTTGTACACTAACTTTCACACATCAACATAAACAGTCAGGAGGACTGGTTTCTGGACATAGACAGTCAGGAGGACTGGTATCTGGACATAGACAGTCAGGAGGAATGGTTTCTGGACATAAAGAGTCAGGAGGACTGGTTTCGGACATAAACAGTCAGGAGGACTGGTTTCTGGACATAGACAGTCAGGAGGACTGGTTTCTGGACATAGACTGTAAAGTTTGGTGGAGGAGGAATAATGGTCTGAGGCTATTTTTCTTGTTTCGGGATAAGCTCAGTTCCAGTGAAGGGAAATCTTAACATTACAGCAAACAATGACATTCTACACGATCCTTTGCTTCCAATTTTGTGGCAACAGGTTGGGAAAGGCCCTTTCCTGTTTCAGCATGACAATGCCCCCGTGCACACAGCAAGGTCCATACCGAAATGGTTTATCGAGATCGGTGTGGAAGAACTTGCCTGGCCTGCACAGAGCCCTGACCTCATCACCGTCGAACACTTTTGGTATGAATTGGAACGCAGAAATGCGCCTGACCTCACTAATGAGCTTGTGGTTGAATGGAAGCAAGTCCCCGAAGCAATGTTCCAACATCTAGTGGAAAGCCTTCCCAGAAGACTGGAGGCTGTTGTAGCAGCAGAGGGGGACCAACTCCATATTAATACCCATGTTTTTTGGAATGAGATGTTCGACGAGCAGGTGTACACATACTTTTGGTCACGTAGTGTATACTCTGAAGCGGTGGGATGGTATGCACGCTTCCTGAGTCGGACTCTTGAGTCCCCTCCGAATACCTCTTCTCCACCGGTGGCGTCTTGGAGCAGTCTCTGGGATAAGTGTAACTGCCTTGAGGGGTACGAACAAAGGATTCAATACAGGAAAGTTGTATTTCTGGTCAAAGTGCTGGTGAGTTACTGCATTACTATTAACCCAAAGTTATTTGGTAATAACGCAAAGGATGTTTTGAGCTAATATGGTGAGAAATGAGCCATGAACAAGGAGTCCATGTCTATCGGCTCCATCTTCTCCAGGAGAGAGAGAGAGAGAGAGAGAGAGAGAGAGAGAGAGAGAGAGAGAGAGAGAGAGAGACACCAGTTGGACACCCCTCCATCGAGCCTAGTAAGTCTAATTTCCACACCACTATTAATCTCTCTTTCTCCCTCTCTCCGCCTCTCTCGCTTTTTCCCTCTCTCCATCTCTCTTTCTCTCTCCTTTTCTCTTTCTCCCTTTCTCCATCACTCTTTCTCCCTCTCTCCATGTCTCTCTCTCTTTCTCCCTCTCTCCATCTCTCTTTCTCTCTCTCTCCTTTTCTCTTTGTCCCTTTCTCCATCCCTCTTTGTCCCTTTCTCCCTCTCGCTTTCTCTTTCGCCCTCTCTCCATCTCTCTTTCTCCCTCTGTCCATCTCTCTTTCTCCCTCTCTCCATCTCTCTCTCTTTCTCCCTCTCTCCATGTCTCTCTCTCTTTCTCCCTCTCTCCATCTCTCTTTCTCTCTCTCTCCTTTTCTCTTTGTCCCTTTCTCCATCCCTCTTTGTCCCTTTCTCCCTCTCGCTTTCTCTTTCGCCCTCTCTCCATCTCTCTTTCTCCCTCTGTCCATCTCTCTTTCTCCCTCTCTCCATCTCTCTCTCTTTCTCCCTCTCTCCATCTCTTTCTCTCTTCATCGGTCTCTCTCTCTTTCTCCCTCTCTCCGTCTCTCTCTCTCTTTCCCCTTCTCTCCGTCTCTCTGTCTTTTTCTAGTTCTCTCCGTCTCTCTCTCTATACCTCTCTCTCTCTCTTTTTGCCACTCAGTAATGTAAGCCTGGAGATAAACTGGTTCCACACCAACTTACCACCCTGTAATGCAATTTAGCTCTGTTAAATTCCTGCAGGGCCAGTTACTTGGGCAGCATATTGATTTCCAGTGCAGGTCGTGTTTAACATAACTATGCGCAGGCAACCCACTAATTCTGCATTAAAGGCTAACCTCCTAATTGTAGATACATAGAGAGAGCATGTCTCATTGTATGGATGTGGATCTTGTTGAACAGTGACCAGCAGTAGAGAGAGAGAGAGAGAGAGAGAGAGAGAGAGAGAGAGAGAGAGAGAGAGACAGAGAGAGAGACAGAGAGAGAGAGAGTTCAGTGTCATTTTCCATTACAGTTAGTTTGGCACGGTTCATAAAGACAAAATATAGAGCTTTCTGAATCATTGGCACGGAAGATTGATACTGTTCGTTCTAAAGGACAAGGAGGTCCTTCCAAGGAGAGGGTTCTAAAGAGAGGGTTCCAAGGAGAGCGTTCTAAAGAGAGGATTCTAAAGAGAGGGTTCCAAGGAGAGGGTTCCAAGGAGAGGACTTAGGCTATTTACTGTTAGATATGTCTTACCTTTCCAAGGACTGTGTTTTGTTCTAAGGCATTGACCTGTGGAATAGCCTGGAATAGCAAACATTAAGTTACATGAAAATCATGCCAAAGCTTTTCAATATACTTGTCAGTTTCTGTGCTCCTGGTTGCACCCAGATAGTGGTATTTGGAATGAACAAAGTGGCATGTTTTTCTATATGGACCAATGGTTGAGTCAATGGTGTGTGATGCCATATTGGCCCAGTTAGGAATGCAGAGTCTCTAAAAGTATCCTTTCTGTCTTCTTGTGTGTGTGTGTGTGTGTGTGTGTGTGTGTGTGTGTGTGTGTGTGTGTGTGTGTGTGTGTGTGTGTGTGTGTGTGTGTGTGTGTGTGTGTGTGTGTGTGTGGTTGTTCTTTAAACACAGCTTTAAAAATGGAAATGCTGACATATTCACACACATGCAAATACCAAAAAAAGGCCAAATTCAACTCATGAATTCCCTGTCAGAGAATGGGACAGTGTGTTGTATGTTGATATTGCAGGCCTTGGCTCTTTACTGTCATTGGCTAGGTCTGCCTACCTGGTATTCAGGCCATGTTTGTAGTGAGCAACTAGTAAATCTGTATAATGCTAGAACATATACAGTAGTACAGTAGACCATACAGTAAAACTTAAATGGACGAGTACAGAAACATCCTCTGAAACACTCTACTGTTTCCTCCCTATCACATTATCTGTTCTCTACAGACCTGCTACCACATTATCTGTTCTCTACAGGCCTGCTACCACATTATCTGTTCTCAACAGACCTGATACCACGTTATCTGTTCTCTACAGACCAGCTACCACATTATCTGTCCTCTACAGTCCAGCTACAACATTATCTGTTCTCTACAGGCCTGCTACAACATTATCTGTTCTCTACAGACCAGCCTACACGTTATCTTCTCTCTACAGACCAGCTACCACATT
>NW_021822969.1:40000-48140 GCF_901001165.1 Salmo trutta
CTCTTCTGTCCTTAAACCCACCAGTCATAAGAGATTTTAAATTAAAGCACTTTGTAATTTACCACTGACATTTAGACATACTATTCTCATAGTAAACTGAGGCCTTTACACATTATCCTACTGCTACACTGAGGCCTTTACTACATGATCCTACTACTACACTGAGGTCTTTACAACATGATCCTACTACTACACTGAGGCCTTTACACATTATCCTACTGCTACACTGAGGCCTTTACTACATGATCCTACTGCTACACTGAGGCCTTTACTACATGATCCTACTACTACACTGATACCTTTAATACATGATCCTACTGCTACACTGAGGCCTTTACTACATGATCCTACTGCTACACTGAGGCCTTTACTACATGATCCTACTGCTACACTGATACCTTTAATACATGATCCTACTGCTACACTGAGGCCTTTACTACATGATCCTACTACTACACTGATACCTTTAATACATGATCCTACTACTACACTGAGGCCTTTACTGCATGATCCTACTACTACACTGAGGCCTTTACTACATGATCCTACTGCTACACTGAGGCCTTTACTACATGATCCTACTACTACACTGAGGCCTTTACTGCATGATCCTACTGCTACACTGAGGCCTTTACTACATGATCCTACTACTACACTGAAGCCTTTACTACATGATCCTACTAGTACCACCATTTACTGGCTTTATTATTCTTTGACCACACACACGTAGGCATGCACACACGACAGCAGCCACATCAACACACACACACACACACACACACACACACACACACACACACACACACACACACACACACACACACACACACACACACACACAGACACACACACACACACACACACACACACACACACACACACACACACACCCCAACCCCCATCCCCCCAACACCACACCACCCAGACTGACCATAACCATTTAACCCCCCTGACCCTCCTGCTGTTTTATGGTTTCTCTACATTGCCTGCCTGGCCTCCCTACATGATGTTGGCAGTCAGTCAGATATCCATGATGCCTTACAAGATTACTGCTGTAACAAACACATGAAGAAGAACGATTTGTTCCTCCAACTGGCATTGCATGTGATTGATGAGGTCGCTTAAAACCCCTTGAACAGCCACTAATAAAAAACATGACCACAATATATGAACATTATCTCACTAACGTTGTTTTGGCTGCTCTTTAATTTCAATATGGACCAAGACAAGCTGTTTGCATATGGGTCGACTGAGACAAAGCTGTTTGGATATGGGTCGACTGAGACAAAGCTGTTTGGATATGGGTCGACTGAGACAAAGCTGTTTGGATATGGACCGACTGAGACAAAGCTGTTTGGATATGGACCGACCATACAAAGCTGTTTGGATATGGGCCGACTGAGACAAAGCTGTTTGGATATGGACCGACTGAGACAAAGCTGTTTGGATATGGGTCGACAGAGACAAAGCTGTTTCGATATGGGTCGACAGACAAACTGCTTCGATAAGGACCGACAGAGATTAACTGCTCCGATAAGGACCGACAGAGACAAACTGCTTCGATAAGGACCGACAGAGACAAACTGCTTCGATAAGGACCGACAGAGACAAACTGCTCCGATAAGGACCAACAGAGACAAACTGCTCCGATAAGGACGACAGAGACAAACTGCTCCGATAAGGACCGACAGAGACAAACTGCTCCGATAAGGACCGACAGAGACAAACTGCTCCGATAAGGACCGACAGAGACAAACTGCTCCGATAAGGACCTACAGAGACAAACTGCTTCGATAAGGACCGACAGAGACAAACTGCTCCAATAAGGACCGACAGAGACAAACTGCTTCGATAAGGACCTACAGAGACAAACTGCTTCGATAAGGACCGACAGAGACAAACTGCTCCGATAAGGACCGACAGAGACAAACTGCTCCGATAAGGACCGACAGAGACAAAACTGCTTCGATAAGGACCGACAGAGATAAACTGCTCCGATAAGGACCGACAGAGACAAACTGCTTCGATAAGGACCGACATAGACAAACTGCTTCGATAAGGACCGACAGAGGCAAACTGCTTCGATAAGGACCGACAGAGACAAACTGCTTCGATAAGGACCGACAGAGACAAACTGCTTCGATAAGGACCAACAGAGACAAACTGCTTCGATAAGGACCGACAGAGACAAAACTGCTTCGATAAGGACCGACAGAGACAAAACTGCTCCGATAAGGACCAACAGAGACAAACTGCTCCTATAAGGACCGACATAAGCACCGACAGAGACAAAACTGCTCCGATAAGGACCGACAGAGACAAACTGCTCCTATAAGGACCGACATAAGGACCGACAGAGACAAAACTGCTTCGATAAGGACCGACAGAGACAAAACTGCTTCGATAAGGACCGACAGAGACAAACTGCTCCGATAAGGACCTACAGCGACAAACTGCTCCGATAAGGACCGACAGAGATAAACTGCTTCGATAAGGACCGACAGAGACAAAACTGCTTCGATAAGAACCGACAGAGACAAAACTGCTTCGATAAGGACCGACAGAGACAAACTGCTCCGATAAGGACCGACAGAGACAAACTGCTCCGATAAGGACCGACAGAGACAAAACTGCTCCGATAAGGACCGACAGAGATAAACTGCTTCGATAAGGACCGACAGAGACAAACTGCTCCGATAAGGACCGACAGAGACAAACTGCTTCGATAAGGACCGACAGAGACAAAACTGCTCCGATAAGGACCGACAGAGACAAAGCACGAAGACGAAGGGCAAAAATCCCATTCAATAAAATCCATCACCAAGTTCCAAGACAGAAGGAATGAAACGTTAGTCTGCAATCCATTTTGAATTAATAAAACCTTTCTGGTAAAAGTTATAGCGTCGTCTGATATGATCAACCATGAAGTACATTACAAAGGCAATGTGAACTGTAAGAACGGTTCACACAGAGCAGATGTATATTTTCATTATCAAAAACATTGAGCCATTTATCCCGGAGAAGTCAGAATAATCATTAATGGGGATGAAATTTATGATGCCAGATCCTAAACTAATGCGAACCATTCCAGGTGTTACTAATGGGCCGGCTGCGGGAAATGTGCCAGGATTTCGAGACTCGGGGCTAAATTCGAAAGGTAATAGTCGCACACTTAATCTCGACAGATGAAGAGCAATTTAACTGACACATTGATTGGGTTCGGAGGGCTTTGGAGGGAGACTTAGTGAAGGCAAGTTTAAATGGCAATGGACAGGGTGACTGGTAAGTCATTTGTTTTGCAGTCAGTCAGTAAGTGCATTAAACCAACTTAAAAATTCTATAATGTCTTTGTGAGAAGGACATTAAGTGATTCTACATCCTTCTCCTCCCAAGCTGCTTGTTTTTTTTAACAGTCTCTAATGCTGCAGCGTAGTGACAGTGTTGAGTATTAAGCCCTTTAGTTGTAACCTCCCACTGG
The DNA here is from genome assembly GCF_901001165.1 of Salmo trutta. Taxonomy (NCBI): domain Eukaryota; kingdom Metazoa; phylum Chordata; class Actinopteri; order Salmoniformes; family Salmonidae; genus Salmo; species Salmo trutta. Next base: position 43,479 of record NW_021822969.1, read on the forward strand.
CATGTAGACCAAACTTTAGGTTAAGACCAAAATATTATCCACTTACTAAAACCCCTTTAGACCCCATAAAGACTGTTATACATATGACTGCAGCAGCTATGTCAGGCCGTCACTGGCATTCAGTTATAAAGCATGTCAAATACAAAATAAACTGTTTGTAAAATGACTTGTGACAACATGATGTCACCTCCAACATAGATGTGTAAGCATATGACATAGACAAGCCAAAGAGTGGAATCACGTTCTACATTCTTAAGTTACATATTTCCTTGTAGCGGCACAATGCGCTGGACGATGTCATGCCATAGAGTACCATACAGTAGCTCTCTGTTATTCATTATATCTGGTAGGTCCTCTGTTCTGATACCAGGGTCTGGGCTCATGTGGTCTACGTATGCATTGTGTGGTTTTCCAGGAGGTCTTCGTTCCTAAACCCAGGGATATTTATTTACACATTAGTAGATGTCATCCCATTACATTCACATGCTAAACAAGCGTATTGCCAGAGAGATAGAGAAGGTGTCCTGAGTCATCCCATTAAGATGTGTGGTTCTCTCTGGCGAGGGCCAGAGGTTGAGGCAGAGCTACTGCACATGTGCGGACTCGCAGGGGAAAAAATTGACTTCTACTGGAAACATCTAGAATGAGAATGTATACAATGGCAGCCTATAGTAACATGTAACATTCTGCAACACTATGCAGACCCATAGGCCCATTGAATGTATACAATGGCAGCCTATAGTAACATGTAACATTCTGCAACACTATGCAGACCCATAGGCTCATTGCTGTAAAGCCAATTTGGTAAGAATATAAAGACAAATTGTGGGAGAAATCTCAAATCAAACTGAAGTACAGCCTCTTACTGTATCTTTAAAAGTCAATAAAATTGTAATTGGCATTAATCCTTAGATTATCTGTGATTTATCTCTGTTGGAGACAGACACTTTAAGTAAAACATCTCAGTAATCAACAAGCATGAATTTTTTGGGGTTCTAAAATATTTCCTTGGATGAATCATGCATCATATTTTCTTTTGATGTTTATTACATTCTGTTCTGGGAATATGATCTTTATGTTCTGTTCCGGAATATGATCTTTATGTTCTGTTCCGGAATATGATCTTTATGTTCTTTTCCGGAATATGATCTTTATGTTCTGTTCCGGAATATGGTTTCACATTCTAACGTTGATTGAATGAGTATGTTGCATTAAGGCTCAGGTCAATGTAACTAAGCTATATCTCCAGTTTACTGTACATGTGGGTGAGAAGCTGATTAACTCCTGATACAGGCAGGAGACTATTGATTTACCCCCCTGAGGACAACTTGTGCTGGTAACTTTGGTTGTTTATTTGGCTTTCCAGGCTTTCCTTCTAATTAATTCAACCAACTTATACATTATTCAGCTATTGAAAGCAGGTGATTTATTCACTAAAATTGTAATGGATGGGAACAGCACTACAGTTAGTTTGATTTACACCACATCGCACAGTGCAGCTAGCGGAGGTGCTGACCGCGTCTAAAATAGCATCCTATTCCCAACTTAGTACACTACATTTGACTAGGGCCTATAGGGATCTACATAGGGAAGAGGTTGTTATTTGGGATACAGCTGTTGTATTCACACCTGGTTTACACTGTTGCACTTGACCAGGGTCAATATCCAACACTATCCAACCCCGCACAATATTGTATTAGGCCGTAAAAAAAATGTGCAGGCTATTAATCTGTCTAATCATTAAACTCCAAGCCCCGGAGTCAAAACCCTTCTCCACAAGGAACGACATGGGCAAATACATTATAAGACAGAACCTGCCCAGGACAGGGCACAGGATAGGAGGTAGGGACCTGCCCAGGGGAAGAGGATAGGAGGTAGGGACCTGCCCAGGACAGGGCACAGGATCGGAGGTAGGGACCTGCCCAGGGAAAGAGGATAGGAGGTAGGGACCTGCCCAGGACAGGGCACAGGATCGGAGGTAGGGACCTGCCCAGGGAAAGAGGATAGGAGGTAGGGACCTGCCCAGGGGAAGAGGATAGGAGGTAGGGACCTGCCCAGGACAGGGCACAGGATAGGAGTTAGGGACCTGCCCAGGGGAAGAGGATAGGAGGTAGGGACCTGCCCAGGGGAAGAGGATAGGAGGTAGGGACCTGCCCAGGACAGGGCACAGGATAGGAGTTAGGGACCTGCCCCCAGGGGAAGAGGATAGGAGTTAGGGACCTGCCCAGAGGAAGAGGATAGGAGGTAGGGACCTGCCCAGGGGAAGAGGATAGGAGGTAGGGACCTGCCCAGGGGAAGAGGATAGGAGGAAGGGACCTGCCCAGGGAAAGAGGATAGGAGGTAGGGACCTGCCCAGGGGAAGAGGATAGGAGGTAGGGACCTGACTAGGGAAAGAGGATAGGAGGTAGGGACCTGCCCAGGGAAAGAGGATAGGAGTTAGGGACCTGCCCAGGGGAAGAGGATAGGAGGTAGGGACCTGCCCCCAGGGGAAGAGGATAGGAGGTAGGGGTAAGAGGGAAGAGGAGGGAGGGTAGGTGAAAGAGGACAGGGGGTAGGGGATAGATGATAGGGGTAGGGGGTAGGGGAAAGAGGATAGGGGGTAGGGGAAAGAGGATAGGGGGTAGGGGAAAGAGGATAGGGGGTAGGGGAAACAGGATAGGGGGTAGGGGAAAGAGGATAGGGGGTAGGGGAAAGAGGATAGGGGGTAGGGAAAAGAGGATAGGGGGTAGGGGAAAGAGGATAGGGGGTAGGGGAAAGAGGATAGGGGGTAGGGGAAACAGGATAGGGGGTAGGGGAAAGAGGATAGGGGGTAGGGGAAAGAGGATAGGGGGTAGGGAAAAGAGGATAGGGGTAGGGGAAACAGGATAGGGGGTAGGGGAAAGAGGATAGGGGGTAGGGGAAAGAGGATAGGGGGTAGGGGAAAGAGGATAGGGGTAGGGGAATTTAAATAAATTCATTAGTCCCTAGTCAAAAAATTAAAATGACTGGGCAGGGGCACATCCATGGGTGGGCCTGGGAGGGCATATGACCACCACTTGGGAGCTTGGTCCACCCACTGGGGAGCCAGGCCAGGCCAATCAGAATGTGTTTTTCCACACAAAAGGGCTTCATTACAGATTGAAATACTCTGCCTCAGACGATCCCACAGGTGAAGAAGCCGGATGTTGAGGTCTTGGACTGGCGTTGTTACAAGTGGTCTGCGGTCTTGAGGCATACTGCCTTATTCTCTAAAAGAACGTTGATAGAGGCGGCTTATGGTAGAGAAATGAACATTCAATTCTATGGACACAGCTCTGGTGGACATTCCTGCTGTCAGGTGGTTGGATTATCTTGGCAAAGTAGAGATTCTCAGTAACAGGGACGTAAACAAATGTGTGGGCAACATTTCATAGAAATACCTTTTTTTGTGTGTATGGACATTTTCTGGAATTTTTTATTTCAGCTCATGAAACATGGGACCAACACTTTACATGTTGCGTTTATATTTTTGATCATTACAGAACAGGAAATAAGAGTGAGGCTACCGGAGAAAGCTCAGACTGAAGAATCTAGATTTTTTGACATGGCAAAGGTTTTATTAAATCAAAGGTTTTATTAAATCAATGGTTTTATTAAATCAATGGTTTTATTAAATCAATGGTTTTATTAAATCAATGGTTTATTAAATCAATGGTTGTATTAAATCAATGGTTTTATTAAATCAATGGTTTTATTAAATCAATGGTTTTATTAAATCAAAGGTTTTATTAAATCAATGGTTTTATTAAATCAATGGTTTTATTAAATCAATATTTTATTAAATCAATGGTTTTATTAAATCAATGGTTTATTAAATCAATGGTTTTATTAAATCAATGGTTTTATTAAATCAATGGTTTATTAAATCAATGGTTTTATTAAATCAATGGTTTTATTAAATCAATGGTTTTATTAAATCAATGGTTTATTAAATCAATGGTTTTATTAAATCAATGGTTTTATTAAATCAATGGTTTTATTAAATCAATGGTTGTATTAAATCAATGGTTTTATAAAATCAATGGTTTTATTAAATCAATGGTTTTATTAAATCAATGGTTTTATTAAATCAATGGTTTTATTAAATCAATGGTTTTATTAAATCAATGGCAACAGAAAAGTATTGACGACACACGACACAAGTTCCAGAACAGACCATTTTCTTAGGACTCTCTTTTTGTCAGAGAGCTGTGGAGAATATAGAGGGAGATGTGGAGAATATAGAGGGAGATGTGGAGAATAGAGAGGGAGATGTGGAGGATATAGAGGGAGATGTGGAGAATATAGAGGGAGATGTGGAGAATATAGAGGGAGATGGAGAATATAGAGGGAGATGTGGAGAATATAGAGGGAGATGTGGAGAATAGAGAGGGAGATGTGGAGAATATAGAGGGAGATGTGGAGAATAGAGGGAGATGTGGAGAATATAGAGGGAGATGTGGAGAATATAGAGGGAGATGTGGAGAATAGAGGGAGATGTGGAGAATATAGAGGGAGATGTGGAGAATATAGAGGGAGATGTGGAGAATAGAGAGGGAGATGTGGAGAATATAGAGGGAGATGTGGAGAATATAGAGGGAGATGTGGAGAATATAGAGGGAGCTATGGAGAATATAGAGGGAGATGTGGAGAGTATAGAGGGAG
>NW_021822969.1:48640-77316 GCF_901001165.1 Salmo trutta
GAACCCTCTAGACAGATATCATGGATACCCTGTCTGAGGTACCAAAGCAGATAGAACCCTCTAGACAGATATCATTGATACCCTGTCTGAGGTACCAAAGCAGATAGAACCCTCTAGACAGATATCATGGATACCCTGTCTGAGGTACCAAAGCAGATAGAACCCTCTAGACAGATATCATGGATACCCTGTCTGAGGTACCAAAGCAGGTAGAACCCTCTAGACAGATATCATGGATACCCTGTCTGAGGTACTAAAGCAGGTAGAACCCTCTAGGCAGATATCATGGATACCCTGTCTGAGGTACTAAAGCAGGTAGAACCCTCTAGACAGATATCATTGATACCCTGTCTGAGGTACTAAAGCAGGTATAACCTTCTAGACAGATATCATGGATACCCTGTCTGAGGTATCAAAGCAGGGAGAACCACCTAGACAGATATCACGGATACTCTGTCTGAGGTATCAAAGCAGGTAGAACCCTCTAGACAGATATCATGTAGACGCTGTCTGAGGTACTAAAGCTGGTAGAACCTTCTAGACAGATATCATGGATACCCTGTCTGAGGTACCAAAGCAGGTAGAACCCTCTAGACAGATATCATGGATACCCTGTCTGAGGTATCAAAGCAGGTAGAACCCTCTAGGCAGATATCATTGATACCCTGTCTGAGGTACCAAAGCAGGTAGAACCCTCTAGACAGATATCATTGATACCCTGTCTGAGGTACCAAAGCAGGTAGAACCCTCTAGGCAGATATCATTGATACCCTGTCTGAGGTACCAAAGCAGATAGACCCTCTAGGCAGATATCATGGATACCCTGTCTGAGGTACCAAAGCAGGTAGAACCCTCTAGGCAGATATCATTGATACCCTGTCTGAGGTACCAAAGCAGATAGAACCCTCTAGACAGATATCATGTAGACGCTGTCTGAGGTACTAAAGCTGGTAGAACCCTCTAGACAGATATCATGTAGACGCTGTCTGAGGTACTAAAGCTGGTAGAACCTTCTAGACAGATATCATGGATACCCTGTCTGAGGTACCAAAGCAGGTAGAACCCTCTAGACAGATATCATGGATACCCTGTCTGAGGTACCAAAGCAGATAGAACCCTCTAGACAGATATCATTGATACCCTGTCTGAGGTACCAAAGCAGATAGAACCCTCTAGACAGATATCATTGATACCCTGTCTGAGGTACCAAAGCAGATAGAACCCTCTAGACAGATATCATGGATACCCTGTCTGAGGTACCAAAGCAGGTAGAACCCTCTAGGCAGATATCATTGATACCCTGTCTGAGGTACCAAAGCAGGTAGAACCCTCTAGGCAGATATCATTGATACCCTGTCTGAGGTACCAAAGCAGATAGAACCCTCTAGACAGAGGGCACTCAAAAGGAAAACCCTCCAAGCACATGTGTTACCTTTGGTATAAGTACATTATCCTGATTTACTGGTGACAACATTTTGTTCTAAGACATTAGATAAGTGAAATTAGATAGTCATGTTTTAGATTTCAGTTTATCATAATGCTACATACAGTAAGTTTATGTCATGAAAACTAGGATCTCTCTTTTATGCCTTTTTTCACTGCTAAAGAATCTAACCTTTTCTACTTAAAACATACCGTTTAGATGGAACACGTCCCTTCAGTTCAGTTCGACCCAGTAATGATGAGCCCTTACCTGTGGTAGGTGATTAGGATGAGGAGAGAGAGAGAGAGAGAGAGAGGAGAGAGAGAGAGAGGAGAGAGAGAGAGAGAGAGAGGAGAGAGAGAGAGAGAGAGAGAGAGAGAGAGAGAGAGAGAGAGAGAGAGAGAGAGAGAGAGCAGTCATAGCCGGACATGAGCCAGTGAATCGTTGCCTATCTTCTGGTACAAGGAAGAACATGTATATTCAGAACTACACCCAGGCAGTATTGAGCAGCTCCAAGTGCACTACTTTAGACCAGGGCCTATAGGGCCCATAGGGCTCTGGTTAAAAGTAGTGTGCTATGTAGGGAATATGGTGGCGTTTGCGAGGCACCCTACATGTCTTCCCTCCTCTCTCTCTCTCTCTACAGCTGGTTATTCAGTGGCGTGTCATTTAGTTGCTACTGACATTTTGTTAGAAGTCATAAAGGCAGCTATGGCCGTAAAGCGCTGACAATGAGGATTTTCAACATGGCCGTTTGAGTTATAGTTCTTATTTAAGGTCTCCATTAACTTCTTTTTTCTTTTTTTTTTAACTAATCATTTTTCATGATATGAGCTACATAAAAGTCTGTAAAATAGTGGATCCTCTCTTCTGTCCTTAAACCCACCAGTCATAAGAGATTTTAAATTAAAGCACTTTGTAATTTACCACTGACATTTAGACATACTATTCTCATAGTAAACTGAGGCCTTTACACATTATCCTACTACTACACTGAGGCCTTTACTACATGATCCTACTACTACACTGAGGCCTTTAAAACATTATCCTACTACTACACTGAGGTCTTTACAACATGATCCTACTGCTACACTGAGGCCTTTACTACATGATCCTACTACTACACTGAGGCCTTTACTACATGATCCAACTACTACACTGAGGCCTTTAAAACATTATCCTACTACTACACTGAGGCCTTTACTACATGATCCTACTACTACACTGAGGCCTTTACTACATGATCCTACTACTACACTGAGGCCTTTACTGCATGATCCTACTACTACACTGAGGCCTTTACTACATGATCCTACTACTACACTGAGGCCTTTACTACATGATCCTACTACTACACTGAGGCCTTTACTACATGATCCTACTACTACACTGAGGCCTTTACTACATGATCCTACTACTACACTGAGGCCTTTACTACATGATCCTACTACTACACTGAGACCTTTACTACATGATCCTACTAGTACACTGAGGCCTTTACTGCATGATCCTACTACTACACTGAGGCCTTTACTACATGATACTACTACTACACTGAGGCCTTTACTACATGATCCTACTAGTACCACCATTTACTGGCTTTATTATTCTTTGACCACACACACGTAGGCATGCACACACGACAGCAGCCACATCAACACACACACACACACACACACACACACACACACACACACACACACACACACACACACACACACACACACACACACACCACACACACACACACACACACACACACACATCCCCCCAACACCACACCACCCAGACTGACCATAACCATTTAACCCCCCTGACCCTCCTGCTGTTTTATGGTTTCTCTACATTGCCTGCCTGGCCTCCCTACATGATGTTGGCAGTCAGTCAGATATCCATGATGCCTTACAAGATTACTGCTGTAACAAACACATGAAGAAGAACGATTTGTTCCTCCAACTGGCATTGCATGTGATTGATGAGGTCGCTTAAACCCCTTGAACAGCCACTAATAAAAAACATGACCACAATATATGAACATTATCTCACTAACGTTGTTTTGGCTGCTCTTTAATTTCAATATGGACCAAGACAAAGCTGTTTGGATATGGGTCGACTGAGACAAAGCTGTTTGGATATGGGTCGACTGAGACAAAGCTGTTTGGATATGGGTCGACTGAGACAAAGCTGTTTGGATATGGACCGACTGAGACAAAGCTGTTTGCATATGGACCGACCATACAAAGCTGTTTGGATATGGGCCGACTGAGACAAAGCTGTTTGGATATGGGTCGACAGAGACAAAGCTGTTTCGATATGGGTCGACAGACAAACTGCTCCGATAAGGACCGACAGAGACAAACTGCTTCGATAAGGACCGACAGAGACAAACTGCTTCGATAAGGACCGACAGAGACAAACTGCTCCGATAAGGACCAACAGAGACAAACTGCTCCGATAAGGACGACAGAGACAAACTGCTCCGATAAGGACCGACATAGACAAACTGCTCCGATAAAGACCGACAGAGACAAACTGCTCCGATAAGGACTGACAGAGACAAACTGCTCCGATAAGGACCTACAGAGACAAACTGCTTCGATAAGGACCGACAGAGACAAACTGCTCCGATAAGGACCGACAGAGACAAACTGCTTCGATAAGGACCTACAGAGACAAACTGCTTCGATAAGGACCGACAGAGACAAACTGCTCTGATAATGACCGACAGAGACAAACTGCTCCGATAAGGACCGACAGAGACAAAACTGCTTCGATAAGGACCGACAGAGATAAACTGCTCCGATAAGGACCGACAGAGACAAACTGCTTCGATAAGGACCGACAGAGGCAAACTGCTTCGATAAGGACCGACAGAGACAAACTGCTTCGATAAGGACCGACAGAGACAAACTGCTTCGATAAGGACCAACAGAAACAAACTGCTTTGATAAGGACCGACAGAGACAAAACTGCTTCGATAAGGACCGACAGAGACAAAACTGCTCCGATAAGGACCAACAGAGACAAACTGCTCCTATAAGGACCGACATAAGGACGACAGAGACAAAACTGCTTCGATAAGGACCGACAGAGACAAACTGCTCCGATAAGGACCGACAGAGACAAACTGCTCCGATAAGGACCGACAGAGACAAACTGCTCCTCTAAGGACCGACAGAGACAAACTGCTTCGATAAGGACCGACAGAGACAAACTGCTCCGATAACGACCGACAGAGATAAACTGCTCCTATAAGGACCTACAGAGACAAACTGCTCCGATAAGGACCGACAGAGATAAACTGCTCCTATAAGGACCTACAGAGACAAACTGCTCCGATAAGGACCGACAGAGATAAACTGCTTCGATAAGGACCGACAGAGACAAAACTGCTTCGATAAGGACCGACAGAGACAAAACTGCTCCGATAAGGACCGACAGAGACAAACTGCTCCGATAAGGACCTACAGAGACAAAACTGCTCCGATAAGGACCGACAGAGACAAACTGCTTCGATAAGGACCGACAGAGACAAAACTGCTCCGATAAGGACCGACAGAGACAAAGCACGAAGACGAAGGGCAAAAATCCCATTCAATAAAATCCATCACCAAGTTCCAAGACAGAAGGAATGAAACGTTAGTCTGCAATCCATTTTGAATTAATAAAACCTTTCTGGTAAAAGTTATAGCGTCGTCTGATATGATCAACCATGAAGTACATTACAAAGGCAATGTGAACTGTAAGAACGGTTCACACAGAGCAGATGTATATTTTCATTATCAAAAACATTGAGCCATTTATCCCGGAGAAGTCAGAATAATCATTAATGGGGATGAAATTTATGATGCCAGATCCTAAACTAATGCGAACCATTCCAGGTGTTACTAATGGGCCGGCTGCGGGAAATGTGCCAGGATTTCGAGACTCGGGGCTAAATTCGAAAGGTAATAGTCGCACACTTAATCTCGACAGATGAAGAGCAATTTAACTGACACATTGATTGGGTTCGGAGGGCTTTGGAGGGAGACTTAGTGAAGGCAAGTTTAAATGGCAATGGACAGGGTGACTGGTAAGTCATTTGTTTTGCAGTCAGTCAGTAAGTGCATTAAACCAACTTAAAAATTCTATAATGTCTTTGTGAGAAGGACATTAAGTGATTCTACATCCTTCTCCTCCCAAGCTGCTTGTTTTTTTTAACAGTCTCTAATGCTGCAGCGTAGTGACAGTGTTGAGTATTAAGCCCTTTAGTTGTAACCTCCCACTGGCATGTAGACCAAACTTTAGGTTAAGACCAAAATATTATCCACTTACTAAAACCCCTTTAGACCCCATAAAGACTGTTATACATATGATTGCAGCAGCCATGTCAGGCCGTCACTGGCATTCAGTTATAAAGCCTGTCAAATACAAAATAAACTGTTTGTAAAATGACTTGTGACAACATGATGTCACCTCCAACATAGATGTGTAAGCATATGACATAGACAAGCCAAAGAGTGGAATCACGTTCTACATTCTTAAGTTACATATTTCCTTGTAGCGGCACAATGCGCTGGACGATGTCATGCCATAGAGTACCATACAGTAGCTCTCTGTTATTCATTATATCTGGTAGGTCCTCTGTTCTGATACCAGGGTCTGGACACATAACATCTGGTAGGTCCTCTGTTCTGATACCAGGGTCTGGACACATAACATCTGGTAGGTCCTCTGTTCTGATACCAGGGTCTGGACACATAACACCTGGTAGGTCCTCTGTTCTGATACCAGGGTCTGGGCTCATGTGGTCTACGTATGCATTGTGTGGTTTTCCAGGAGGTCTTCGTTCCTAAACCCAGGGATATTTATTTACACATTAGTAGATGTCATCCCATTACATTCACATGCTAAACAAGCGTATTGCCAGAGAGATAGAGAAGGTGTCCTGAGTCATCCCATTAAGATGTGTGGTTCTCTCTGGCGAGGGCCAGAGGTTGATTCAGAGCTACTGCACATGTGCGGACTCGCAGGGGAAAAAATTGACTTCTACTGGAAACATCTAGAATGAGAATGTATACAATGGCAGCCTATAGTAACATGTAACATTCTGCAACACTATGCAGACCCATAGGCCCATTGAATGTATACAATGGCAGCCTATAGTAACATGTAACATTCTGCAACACTATGCAGACCCATAGGCTCATTGCTGTAAAGCCAATTTGGTAAGAATATAAAGACGAATTGTGGGAGAAATCTCAAATCAAACTGAAGTACAGCCTCTTACTGTATCTTTAAAAGTCAATAAAATTGTAATTGGCATTAATCCTTAGATTATCTGTGATTTATCTCTGTTGGAGACAGACACTTTAAGTAAAACATCTCAGTAATCAACAAGCATGAATTTTTTGGGGTTCTAAAATATTTCCTTGGATGAATCATGCATCATATTTTCTTTTGATGTTTATTACATTCTGTTCTGGGAATATGATCTTTATGTTCTGTTCCGGAATATGATCTTTATGTTCTGTTCCGGAATATGATCTTTATGTTATTTTCCGGAATATGATCTTTATGTTCTGTTCCGGAATATGGTTTCACATTCCAACGTTGATTGAATGAGTATGTTGCATTAAGGCTCAGGTCAATGTAACTAAGCTATATCTCCAGTTTACTGTACATGTGGGTGAGAAGCTGATTAACTCCTGATACAGGCAGGAGACTATTGATTTACCCCCCTGAGGACAACTTGTGCTGGTAACTTTGGTTGTTTATTTGGCTTTCCAGGCTTTCATTCTAATTAATTCAACCAACTTATACATTATTCAGCTATTGAAAGCAGGTGATTTATTCACTAAAATTGTAATGGATGGGAACAGCACTACAGTTAGTTTGATTTACACCACATCGCACAGTGCAGCTAGCGGAGGTGCTGACCGCGTCTAAAATAGCACCCTATTCCCAACTTAGTACACTACATTTGACTAGGGCCTATAGGGATCTACATAGGGAAGAGGTTGTTATTTGGGATACAGCTGTTGTATTCACACCTGGTTTACACTGTTGCACTTGACCAGGGTCAATATCCAACACTATCCAACCCCGCACAATATTGTATTAGGCCGTAAAAAAAATTTGCAGGCTATTAATCTGTCTAATCATTAAACTCCAAGCCCCGGAGTCAAAACCCTTCTCCACAAGGAACGACATGGGCAAATACATTATAAGACAGAACCTGCCCAGGACAGGGCACAGGATAGGAGGTAGGGACCTGCCCAGGGGAAGAGGATAGGAGGTAGGGACCTGCCCCCAGGGGAAGAGGATAGGAGGTAGGGACCTGCCCAGAGGAAGAGGATAGGAGTTAGGGACCTGCCCCCAGGGGAAGAGGATAGGAGGTAGGGACCTGCCCCCAGGGGAAGAGGATAGGAGGTAGGGACCTGCCCAGAGGAAGAGGATAGGAGGTAGGGACCTGCCCCCAGGGGAAGAGGATAGGAGGTAGGGACCTGCCCCCAGGGGAAGAGGATAGGAGGTAGGGACCTGCCCAGAGGAAGAGGATAGGAGGTAGGGACCTGCCCCCAGGGGAAGAGGATAGGAGGTAGGGACCTGCCCCCAGGGGAAGAGGATAGGAGGTAGGGACCTGCCCAGGGAAAGAGGATCGGAGGTAAGGACCTGCCCCCAGGGGAAGAGGATAGGAGGTAGGAACCTGCCCAGGGCACAGGATAGGAGGTAGGGACCTGCCCAGGGGAAGAGGATAGGAGGTAGGGACCTGCCCAGGGGAAGAGGATAGGAGGTAGGGACCTGCCCCCAGGGGAAGAGGATAGGAGGTAGGGACCTGCCCAGGACAGGGCACAGGATAGGAGGTAGGGACCTGCCCAGGGGAAGAGGATAGGAGGTAGGGACCTGCCCCCAGGGGAAGAGGATAGGAGGTAGGGACCTGACTAGGGAAAGAGGATAGGAGGTAGGGACCTGCCCAGGGGAAGAGGATAGGAGGTAGGGACCTGCCCAGGGGAAGAGGATAGGAGGTAGGGACCTGCCCCCAGGGGAAGAGGATAGGAGGTAAGGACCTGCCCCCAGGGGAAGAGGATAGGAGGTAGGGACCTGCCCAGGGGAAGAGGATAGGAGGTAGGGACCTGCCCAGGGGAAGAGGATAGGAGGTAGGGACCTGCCCCCAGGGGAAGAGGATAGGAGGTAGGGACCTGCCCAGGGGAAGAGGATAGGACGTAGGGACCTGCCCAGGGGAAGAGGATAGGAGGTAGGGACCTGCCCAGGGGAAGAGGATAGGAGGTAGGGACCTGCCCAGGGGAAGAGGATAGGAGGTAGGGACCTGCCCAGGGGAAGAGGATAGGAGGTAGGGACCTGCCCCCAGGGGAAGAGGATAGGAGGTAGGGACCTGCCCAGAGGAAGAGGATAGGAGGTAGGGACCTGCCCCCAGGGAAAGAGGATAGGAGGTAGGGACCTGCCCAGGGGAAGAGGATAGGAGGTAGGGACCTGACTAGGGGAAGAGGATAGGAGGTAGGGGTAAGAGGGAAGAGGAGGGAGGGTAGGTGAAAGAGGACAGGGGGTAGGGGATAGATGATAGGGGTAGGGGAAAGGGGGTAGGGGAAAGAGGATAGGGGGTAGGGGAAACAGGATAGGGGTAGGGGAATTTAAATAAATTCATTAGTCCCTAGTCAAAAAATTAAAATGACTGGGCAGGGGCACATCCATGGGTGGGCCTGGGAGGGCATATGACCACCACTTGGGAGCTTGGTCCACCCACTGGGGAGCCAGGCCAGGCCAATCAGAATGTGTTTTTCCACACAAAAGGGCTTCATTACAGATTGAAATACTCTGCCTCAGACGATCCCACAGGTGAAGAAGCCGGATGTTGAGGTCTTGGACTGGCGTTGTTACATGTGGTCTGCGGTCTTGAGGCATACTGCCTTATTCTCTAAAACAACGTTGATAGAGGCGGCTTATGGTAGAGAAATGAACATTCAATTCTCTGGACACAGCTCTGGTGGACATTCCTGCTGTCAGGTGGTTGGATTATCTTGGCAAAGTAGAGATTCTCAGTAACAGGGACGTAAACAAATGTGTGGGCAACATTTCGTAGAAATACCTTTTTTTGTGTGTATGGACATTTTCTGGAATTTTTTATTTCAGCTCATGAAACATGGGACCAACACTTTACATGTTGCGTTTATATTTTTGATCATTACAGAACAGGAAATAAGAGTGAGGCTACCGGAGAAAGCTCAGACTGAAGAATCTAGATTTTTTGACATGGCAATGGTTTTATTAAATCAATGGTTTTATTAAATCAATGGTTTTATTAAATCAATGGCAACAGAAAAGTATTGACGACACACGACACAAGTTCCAGAACAGACCATTTTCTTAGGACTCTCTTTTTGTCAGAGAGCTGTGGAGAATATAGAGGGAGATGTGGAGAATATAGAGGGAGATGTGGAGAATATAGAGGGAGATGTGGAGAATAGAGAGGGAGATGTGGAGAATAGAGAGGGAGATGTGGAGAATATAGAGGGAGATGTGGAGAATATAGAGGGAGATGTGGAGAATATAGAGGGAGATGTGGAGGATATAGAGGGAGATGTGGAGAATAGAGAGGGAGATGTGGAGAATAGAGAGGGAGATGTGGAGGATATAGAGGGAGATGTGGAGAATATAGAGGGAGATGTGGAGGATATAGAGGGAGATGTGGAGAATAGAGAGGGAGATGTGGAGAATAGAGAGGGAGATGTGGAGAATAGAGAGGGAGATGTGGAGAATAGAGAGGGAGATGTGGAGAATAGAGAGGGAGATGTGGAGAATACAGAGGGAGATGTGGAGGATATAGAGGGAGATGTGGAGAATATAGAGGGAGATGTGGAGGATATAGAGGGAGATGTGGAGAATATAGAGGGAGATGTGGAGAATATAGAGGGAGATGTGGAGAATATAGAGGGAGATGTGGAGGATATAGAGGGAGATGTGGAGAATATAGAGGGAGATGTGGAGAATATAGAGGGAGCTGTGGAGAATTTAGAGGGAGCGGTGGCGAATTTAGAGGGAGCTCTGGAGAATATTGAGGGAGCTGTGGAGAATATAGAGGGAGATGTGGAGAATATAGAGGGAGCTGTGGAGGATATAGAGGGAGCTGTGGAGGATATAGAGGGAGATGTGGAGGATATAGAGGGAGATGTGGAGAATATAGAGGGAGATGTGGAGAATATAGAGGGAGATGTGGAGGATATAGAGGGAGCTGTGGAGAATAGAGAGGGAGATGTGGAGAATATAGAGGGAGATGTGGAGGATATAGAGGGAGCTGTGGAGAATAGAGAGGGAGATGTGGAGAATGTAAAGGGAGATGTGGAGGATATAGAGGGAGATGTGGAGGATACAGAGGTAGATGTGGAGAATAGAGAGGGAGATGTGGAGAATAGAGAGGGAGATGTGGAGAATAGAGAGGGAGATGTGGAGAATAGAGAGGGAGATGTGGAGAATAGAGAGGGAGATGTGGAGAATAGAGAGGGAGATGTGGAGAATATAGAGGGAGATCAAGGAAGTATTGCAACATAAGGTTTTCACAAGCACTCTCTTGTTTTCTGAGCTGTCACATATCTGAGTTGATCTGAAGACATGTGAAGCACCCTGCTGGATCCCTGCTGCTGCACTTTTCTGTGGCGACTGACCGGCGGCCGTGTTAAAAGACGGCCCTTGACTGCCAGCAGACCGTGGCCAGATACAAAAATAAATGATCTCGGGGCTTACCTGTCGGGAAGAGTGATTGGGCGCGGCCGACTGTTGCGGCCGGCGGTCCAGAGTGACAGGAGAGCCCATCATGTTGCAGTAATAGGGTCAGCCAGCTGGATGGGGGATTTGATGCACAGCCAGGCCAGAAGGAGCAGGCCTTTCACTACCCCGCGCACCATGCCTTGGTGTGTGTGTGTGTGTGTGTGTGTGAGGATGAATGGCCTGATGGAGGTTGAGGGACCTGTTTATCACGCTGTTTTTCTGCTTCACTGGGAACCTGTAATGATCGCTAGACACGCTGCTTGATTGACATTCACCCTCTCTCCCCTTCCCTCTCCCCCTTCACTCTCTCCCCTTCCCTCTCCCCCTTCCCTCTCCCCCTTCCCTCTCTCCCCCTTCACTCTCTCCCCCTTCCCTCTCCCCATTCCCTCTCTCCCCTTCCCTCTCCCCCTTCCCTCTCTCCCCCTTCCCTCTCACCCTTCACTCTCTCCCCCTTCCCTCTCTCCCCCTTCCCTCTCCCCTTCCCTCTCCCCCTTCCCTCTCCCCCTTCCCTCTCTCCCCCTTCACTCTCTCCCCCCTTCCCTCTCCCCATTCCCTCTCTCCCCTTCCCTCTCCCCCTTCCCTCTCTCCCCCTTCCCTCTCTCCCCCTTCCCTCTCTCCCCCTTCCCTCTCCCCCCTTCCCACTCCCCTTCACTCTCTCCCTCTTCCCTCTCCCCCTTCACTCTCTCCCCCTTCCCTCTCCCCCCTTCCCACTCCCCTTCCCTCTCTCCCCTTCCCTCTCCCCTTCCCTCTCTCCCCCTTAACTCTCACCCTTCACTCTCTCCCCCTTCCCTCTCTCCCCTTCCCTCTCCCCCTTCCCTCTCTCCCCCTTCCCACTCCCCTTCTCTCTCTTCCCCTTCCCTCTCCCCTTCCCTCTCCCCCTTTCCCTCCTTTGCCGGAGTCTCAAAAAACAGAAAGATAATCTGTTGACCTCTCAGTTTCCCACCAGGGTCTGTTGACCTCTCAGTTTCCCACCAGAGTCGGTTGACCTCTCAGTTTCCCACCAGGGTCTGTTGACCTCTCAGTTTCCCACCAGAGTCTGTTGACCTCTCAGTTTCCCACCAGAGTCTGTTGACCTCTCAGTTTCCCACCAGGGTCTGTTGACCTCTCAGTTTCCCACCAGAGTCTGTTGACCTCTCAGTTTCCCACCAGAGTCTGTTGACCTCTCCGTTTCCCACCAGAGTCTGTTGACCTCTCAGTTTCCCACCAGGGTCTGTTGACCTCTCAGTTTCCCACCAGAGTCTGTTGACCTCTCAGTTTCCCACCAGGGTCTGTTGACCTCTCACTTTCCCACCAGGGTCTGTTGACCTCTCATTTTCCCACCAGAGTCTGTTGACCTCTCAGTTTCCCACCAGAGTCTGTTGACCTCTCAGTTTCCCACCAGGGTCTGTTGACCTCTCAGTTTCCCACCAGAGTCTGTTGACCTCTCAGTTTCCCACCAGGGTCTGTTGACCTCTCAATTTCCCACCAGAGTCTGTTGATCTCTCATTTTCCCACCAGAGTCTGTTGACCTCTCAGTGCCAAACCAAGACTTCAATTTGACTGCCCTGACAAGCCATGATAAATTACTGCCCCCAGAACTAACCCACTATCCCCACCCTCCTCTAACGCTGTTATCAGACCACACAGGGTTAAAACTGAAACGCTTTTTAATTAGGGCTGGAGTTTTACTTCACTGAACAAGTTCAGGAAGCTAATGATGTTTACACACATCCACTACACGGGAAAACAACATTGATATTTTCAATTAACAAATGTTTGTTTATATTACTGTAACAGCAAAATACTTATTGTTGTAAAGGAGCAAGAAACGTTATTTGCCAAATGGTTAAAAGTGACCTAATCAATTTCATTTTATTTCCTGCTTATGTAGTGAACAATGTCTGCAAGACGTGACAGATGAAGAGAGAGAGAGAGAGAGAGAGAGAGAGAGAGAGAGGGTGAGAGAGGGTGAGAGAGGGTGAGAGAGGGTGACAGAGAGGGTGAGAGAGACAGAGAGGGTGAGAGAGAGAGAGACAGAGAGGGTAAAGAGAGACAGAAAGAAAGAGAGAAAGAGAGAGAGAATTAGAGAGAGCATATGCTTAAATTCAGACAGTAGGGACTCTATGTGTTCGTGAGGACTTCAGAAAGGATGCCTGTGATCAACTGATCAATGACATGTCTTATTACTGTGTAGGAGAGGTCTGTAACGGGAGGAACGCAGCTCAACTCCTTCAAACCCACTTGGCCTGTTACACATTATCTGACGTGATGGTGACTATAACAGGAGGAGTTGATAAGGTGAGATACTCCAGGCTGACACAGAGATATAGATCCATGATGGTGACTATAACAGTCGATAAGATGAGATACTCCAGGCTGACACAGAGATATAGATCCATGATGGTGACTATAACAGTCGATAAGATGAGATACTCCAGGCTGACACAGAGATATAGATCCATGATGGTGACTATAACAGTCGATAAGGTGAGATACTCCAGGCTGACACAGAGATATAGATCCATGATGGTGACTATAACAGTCGATAAGGTGAGATACTCCAGGCTGACACAGAGATATAGATCCATGATGGTGACTATAACAGTTGATAAGATGAGATACTCCAGGCTGACACAGAGATATAGATCCATGATGGTGGCTATAACAGTTGATAAGATGAGATACTCCAGGCTGACACAGAGATATAGATCCATGATGGTGACTATAACAGGAGGAGTTGATAAGATGAGATACTCCAGGCTGACACAGAGATATAGATCCATGATGGTGACTATAACAGGAAGAGTCGATAAGGTGAGATACTCCAGGCTGACACAGAGATATAGATCCATGATGGTGACTATAACAGTCGATAAGGTGAGATACTCCAGGCTGACACAGAGATATAGATCCATGATGGTGACTATAACAGTCGATAAGGTGAGATACTCCAGGCTGACACAGAGATATAGATCCATGATGGTGACTATAACAGTTGATAAGATGAGATACTCCAGGCTGACACAGAGATATAGATCCATGATGGTGGCTATAACAGTTGATAAGATGAGATACTCCAGGCTGACACAGAGATATAGATCCATGATGGTGACTATAACAGGAGGAGTTGATAAGATGAGATACTCCAGGCTGACACAGAGATATAGATCCATGATGGTGACTATAACAGGAAGAGTCGATAAGGTGAGATACTCCAGGCTGACACAGAGATATAGATCCATGATGGTGACTATAACAGTTGATAAGATGAGATACTCCAGGCTGACACAGAGATATAGATCCGTGATGGTGACTATAACAGTTGATAAGGTAAGATACTCCAGGCTGACACAGAGATATAGATCCATGATGGTGACTATAACAGTTGATAAGATGAGATACTCCAGGCTGACACAGAGATATAGATCCATGATGGTGGCTATAACAGTTGATAAGATGAGATACTCCAGGCTGACACAGAGATATAGATCCATGATGGTGACTATAACAGGAGGAGTTGATAAGATGAGATACTCCAGGCTGACACAGAGATATAGATCCATAATGGTGGCTATAACAGTTGATAAGATGAGATACTCCAGGCTGACACAGAGATATAGATCCATGATGGTGACTATAACAGTTGATAAGATGAGATACTCCAGGCTGACACAGAGATATAGATCCATGATGGTGGCTATAACAGGAGGAGTTGATAAGATGAGATACTCCAGGCTGACACAGAGATATAGATCGTTCTACACGCCAGACGTTATGGCTGTAACACTTAACTCAACGCATTTAGAACGAATAGATGAATAGACCAAAGACCAAAATATTCAATTCTACTATATTTTTTACTTCAGTGAGTTATTTCCTCCAAAGAAGGAGAAAAACATATTGAACTGTAAACTTGATATCCTTTTTATTTAATTATATAAAAAAATATACAGAAAGTGTGAGAACGTCAGTGGGTACTATGCGTTTTACATCAGCTAGCTTGAATCTCAGTACAATAATACATAACACATATTTACTGTGGTAACTAACCCTGCTAACTGTAACACATAGTGGATTTCTCACAGTTATCTACAGAAACCCCCGTCCAAAAAGGAACCAAACAAAACCCAGCAAGTTTGGCAGGCCCTACATAAAGCACTAACAATCCAAGGGAACTGGACAGTGAAGCACTTTGAGCCGCATTGCTTTTCCACATGGACTAAAAGTCAATGTGTTTTCAGTGAAAGAGGGACCACAGCCTGTAGAAAGAGCAGATGTTGACGTGGGTTTTGGCTGTAAGTCAAGGTGAGGAGTCATTATGGCTGAAGCACCCGTCATCTCATGTTCTGGATATTGTCTACCTGCTGGTCGATGGGGGGGACGGGGGGGGGACGGGGGACGGGGGGACGGGGACGTGGGAGGTGGGATGGGGGGACAGACAGGGGGGGACAGACAGGGAGGGGGGGACAGGGGACGGGGGGGACGGGGGGGGACGGGGGGACAGGGGGACGGGGGGGACGGGGGGATGGGGGACGGGGGACGGGGGGACGGGACGGGGGGACGGCGGGACGGGGGACGGGGGGGACGGGGGACGGACGGACGGACTGACGGACGGGGGGGACGTCTCTCACAAAGCTGTGTTGGTTCCAGTGGTATAATTTCAGGGTTAGAGAGGAACTTTCTCAGTGATTGTAATTGCCGACTGTAGGTCAAGATATTCTACACTTTAAGGAAAAGCTTCCAGAACATCGTATGTATTGTACATGACCAGTATTTAGCCACTACGACCTCATACTGCACAGCCTTTACATTAAACCCTGTACAGGCACCAGGACAGCTGTGCAGAGCATTAACTGATTATATAAAACTGCTATGTCAGATTGATAGTAAAACCACTCTACGCTATTTACATAGCACCTAGCTACACAGCTATGCTGCCAGCTGTTTCAATATCCACTGTACAGTCTAACACAGGAACTGTCTGAGAGAGGATAACGGTATGTTTTTAGTGTAAATTAGCTGATTTATTTTAGCAAGTAAAGTACATGGTCAAATCAACGCTTTGAGTCTCTGTTATAGAAATAAAAGCATTGGTTAATGAATTAAACAGCTAAATCAATGAAGACACATTTTAAGGATCAGCCATCACCTGTCTGGTATTCTCATGTCTCTAGCTCAAAATGTTACCTTCTTCCCCACTAGTGATGATTGGCTTTCCCCTGTTGGCTTGGGAATTCTCCAACCCCCTGAAAGAGAGGCCTACCCAATGATTGCAAGGGCGGGGCATAGTAAACAGATACCCAGACACAAGCGATAATCTTGATGGCTATGATTATGAACGTAGCCAAGTACATGTTGCTTTGAGATGAAATTGAATTGTTCTGTTAGTCGATCTAGTTTGTGTGTGGTGTCTTGCTGGGAAATAATTCAGCTCATTCATTCAGCCCTTCCTTTGATTGTTCATGAAGTGTCTCACTGCATCTCAGATGTGGTTCTTTCTTTCCTCTCGCTCTCTCTCTTTGTCTCTCTCTCTCTCTCTCTCTTTGTCTCTCTCTCTCTCTCTAGCTCTCTCTCTCAATTCAATTCAATTCAATTCGCTTTATTGGCATGACGTAACAATGTACATATTGCCAAAGCTTACTTTGGATATTTACAATATAAAAAATAAATAAAAATGAGAATCAAAAATTGTCAACGGGACAACAGTAACAACAATAACCAACGGTCAATATAACCATACATTCAACAATAACAATAATCATACAGTTGAGGACATGTGCAGGTTTATTGGTCTGTCAGACACTGTCCCTCAACTTATGGCAGGCAGCAATGTAGTGCGCTGCCAACCCACAGCTCTCTGCGTCCTCCCCCAACAGGATGGGTAGCCTATCCTCATCAGAGAGGTCTTTAAACCCTTGAATAAGGGTTTCAAATTTGGGGAAATGACATTCTCTAATTGTTTTATATTTTTGACATTTTGTCAGGAAATGCAGCTCCGTCTCAGGTTCTGCTGTTGTGCAGTGGTTGCACAGCCTTTCCTCTACAGGGAGCCAGGTTTTCCTATGTCTACCCTTCTCAATGTCAAGGCTGTGCTCACTGAGCCTGTACTTTGTCAAGGTTTTTCTAAGGTTTTGATCAGTAACCATGGTCAAATATTTAGCCATAGTGTACTGTCGATTTAGGGCCAGATAGCACTGCATTTTGCTTTGTGTTTGTGCTTGTGTTTCCCAATAAGCAATGTAGTTTTGTTTTGACTGTGTTGTAATTTGGTTTATTCTGATTGATTGGATGTTCTGGTCCTGAGGCTTCAGTGTGTTAGTAGAACAGGTTTGTGAACTCAGCCCCAGGACCAGCTGGATGAGGGGACTCTTTTCTTTGCTCAGCTCTTGGCATTGCAGGGCTTGGTAATGATATGAGAGGGGGTCACTGTATTTTAGATGTTTCCAAAACTTAATTGCTCTTTTTTGAGTTTTTATTATTAGTGGATATTGGCCTAATTCTGCCCTGCATGCATTGTTTGTAGTTTTCCTCTGGACACGTAGGAGAATCTTACAGAACTCTGCATGTAGGGTTTCAATGGGGTGTTTGTCCCATTTGATGAAATCTTGTTTTGCAAGTGGACCCCACACCTCGCTGCCATAAAGTGCAATTGGTTCAATGACATATTCAATTAGTTTTAGCCAAATTTTAATAGGTATTTCAATTTGAATTTGCTTTTTAATGGCGTAGAATGCCCTGCGTGCTTTCTCTCTCAGTTCATTCACTGCCTCATTAAGGTGTCCAGTTGAGCTTATTTTTAAACCTAAGTAACCTAAGTAATCTTTCTCTCTGTCTCTCTCTCTCTCTCTCTTTGTCTCTCCCTCTCTCTCTTGCTCTCTCTCTCTCTTGCTCTCTCTCTCTCTCTCTCTCTCTCTCTCTCTCTCTCTTTGTCTCTCTCTCTCTCTCTCTCTCTGTCTCTCTTTGTCTCTCTCTCTCTCTCTCTCTCTGTCTCTCTCTCTCTCTTTCTCTCTCTCTCTCTCTGTCTCTCTCTCTCTTTGTCTCTCTCTCTCTTTGTCTCTCTCTCTCTCTCTTTGTCTCTCTCTCTCTCTCTCTCTAGCTCTCTCTCTCTAGCTCTCTTTGTCTCTCTTTGTCTCTCTCTCTGTCTCTCTGTCTCTCTCTTTGTCTCTCTCTTTCTCTCTTTGTCTCTCTCTCTCTCTGTCTCTCTGTCTCTCTCTTTGTCTCTCTCTCTCTCTCTTGCTCTCTCTCTCTAGCTATCTCTCTCTCTCTCTCTTTGTCTCTCTTTCTCGCTTTGTCTTGGCTTCCCCGGTGATTTTACCCACGCACCACTACTGCATGAGCGCCACGGAGCGCATGTCCGTGGATTATAGACGATGACACTAAAACAAATGATCGGTTTGAGAAATACTTCACTGCAACGTATCACCAAGTTTCATGAAAAGAAAAGATGATGGTTAAAGTGACACCTTCCGTATGTTAGCAATGCTTTGACATACGGCGCCAAAGTTGAGTGTTTTTATTGATTTTTATTTCACCTTTATTTAACCAGGTGGCTAGTTGAGAACAAGTTCTCATTTACAACTGCGACCTGGCCAAGATAAAGCAAAGCAGTTTGACACATACAACAACACAGAGATACACATGGAGTAAAACAAACATAATAATACAGTACAAAAATAAGTCTATATACAACGTGAGCAAATGAGGTGAGATAAGTAAGTAAGTGTTTGTTTCGCACGGCAGTAATTAAAACAATGTTACTTGTTAACCATGTTTCTACAGTGTTTAAAGCGGCCCATTTAAACGTACGTGCTCTAGTAATGTGAAATAAATGAATGGAAACATGATCAAAGCGTTGGTAGAAGAATCATTTTAATCTAATTTAACCTGCTGTGTTTGTTTGACTCTCCTTACTGTTTCCTTGTTGTAGTGCATTAACACAAGCTAGTCTGTTTCCTTGTTGTAGTGCATTAACACAAGCTAGTCTGTTTCCTTGTTGTAGTGCATTAACACAAACTAGTCTGCTTCCTTGTTGTAGTGCATTAACACAAGCTAGTCTGTTTCCTTGTTGTAGTGCATTAACACAAGCTAGTCTGCTTCCTTGTTGTAGTGCATTAACACAAGCTAGTCTGTTTCCTTGTTGTAGTGCATTAACACAAGCTAGTCTGTTTCCTTGTTGTAGTGCATTAACACACGCTAGTCTGTTTCCTTGTTGTAGTGCATTAACACAAGCTAGTCTGCAAGCGTCAAGGAACATTACCTAGTTCATGGAAATAACCAAAGTGATGAATTATCCCGGGGTGAATTACTTCATGAATGTGTGTGTTGTGTGACTTAAACCACACTTCAATAACTTCTTCTTTATGTTTGTCCATTTGGGAAAATATGCATTTTGAGGCCATCATGTTGTAACATTCCTAGCGGACGGGAAAGAGTTCTTAGGTGCTCAGTTAACCTTTACCTGGAGGAGAGCAGTCTGGGTAGGTAACAGGTTGGTTACAGTAGAGTTATACCTGGAGGAGAGCAGTCTGGGTAGGTAACAGGTTGGTTACAGTAGAGTTATACCTGGAGGAGAGCAGTCTGGGTAGGTAACAGGTTGGTTACAGTAGAGTTATACCTGGAGGAGAGCAGTCTGGGTAGGTAACAGGTTGGTTACAGTAGAGTTATACCTGGAGGAGAGCAGTCTGGGTAGGTAACAGGTTGGCTACAGTAGAGTTATACCTGGAGGAGAGCAGTCTGGGTACAGTGGTACGAGAGCAGTCTGGGTAGGTAACAGGTTGGTTACAGTAGAGTTATACCTGGAGGAGAGCAGTCTGGGTAGGTAACAGGTTGGTTACAGTAGAGTTATACCTGGAGGAGAGCAGTCTGGGTAGGTAACAGGTTGGTTACAGTAGAGTTATACCTGGAGGAGAGCAGTCTGGGTAGGTAACAGGTTGGTTACAGTAGAGTTATACCTGGAGGAGAGCAGTCTGGGTAGGTAACAGGTTGGTTACAGTAGAGTTATACCTGGAGGAGAGCAGTCTGGGTAGGTAACAGGTTGGTTACAGTAGAGTTATACCTGGAGGAGAGCAGTCTGGGTAGGTAACAGGTTGGTTACAGTAGAGTTATACCTGGAGGAGAGCAGTCTGGGTAGGTAACAGGTTGGTTACAGTAGAGTTATACCTGGAGGAGAGCAGTCTGGGTAGGTAACAGGTTGGCTACAGTAGAGTTATACCTGGAGGAGAGCAGTCTGGGTAGGTAACAGGTTGGTTACAGTAGAGTTATACCTGGAGGAGAGCAGTCTGGGTAGGTAACAGGTTGGTTACAGTAGAGTTATACCTGGAGGAGAGCAGTCTGGGTAGGTAACAGGTTGGTTACAGTAGAGTTATACCTGGAGGAGAGCAGTCTGGGTAGGTAACAGGTGGCTACAGTAGAGTTATACCTGGAGGAGAGCAGTCTGGGTAGGTAACAGGTTGGCTACAGTAGAGTTATACCTGGAGGAGAGCAGTCTGGGTAGGTAACAGGTTGGTTACAGTAGAGTTATACCTGGAGGAGAGCAGTCTGGGTAGGTAACAGGTTGGTTACAGTAGAGTTATACCTGGAGGAGAGCAGTCTGGGTAGGTAACAGGTTGGTTACAGTAGAGTTATACCTGGAGGAGAGCAGTCTGGGTAGGTAACAGGTTGGTTACAGTAGAGTTATACCTGGAGGAGAGCAGTCTGGGTAGGTAACAGGTTGGTTACAGTAGAGTTATACCTGGAGGAGAGCAGTCTGGGTAGGTAACAGGTTGGCTACAGTAGAGTTATACCTGGAGGAGAGCAGTCTGGGTAGGTAACAGGTTGGTTACAGTAGAGTTATACCTGGAGGAGAGCAGTCTGGGTAGGTAACAGGTTGGTTACAGTAGAGTTATACCTGGAGGAGAGCAGTCTGGGTAGGTAACAGGTTGGCTACAGTAGAGTTATACCTGGAGGAGAGCAGTCTGGGTAGGTAACAGGTTGGCTACAGTAGAGTTATACCTGGAGGAGAGCAGTCTGGGTAGGTAACAGGTTGGTTACAGTAGAGTTATACCTGGAGGAGAGCACTCTGGGTAGGTAACAGGTTGGCTACAGTAGAGTTATACCTGGAGGAGAGCAGTCTGGGTAGGTAACAGGTTGGCTACAGTAGAGTTATACCTGGAGGAGAGCAGTCTGGGTAGGTAACAGGTTGGTTACAGTAGAGTTATACCTGGAGGAGAGCAGTCTGGGTAGGTAACAGGTTGGCTAGAGTAGAGTTATACCTTTGGAAGCTATTACAGCTGTGAGTCTTCTTGGGTATGACGTGACAAGCTTGACACACCTGTATTTGGGGAGTTTCTCCCATTCTTCTCTGCCGATCCTCTCAAGCTTTGTCAGGTTGGATGAGGAGCGTCGCTGCACAGCTATTTTCAGGTCTCTCCAGAGATGTTCGATCGGGTTTAAGTCCAGGCTCTGGCTGGGCCACTCAAGGACATTCAGAGACTTGTCCCGAAGCCACTCCTGCGTAGTCTTGGCTGTGTGCTTAGGGTCATTGTCCAGTTGGAAGGTGAATCTTCACCCCATTCTGAAGTCCTGAGCGCCCTGGAGCAAGTTTTCATCAATGATCTCTCTGTACTTTTCTCCATTCATCTTTCACTCAATCCTGACTAGTCTCCCAGTCCCTGCCGCTGAAAAACATCCCAACAGCATGCCAGGTTACCTCCACATACAGAGATAGAGGGGTGCTTTTTCGCTCGCTCGAATGCTTATTCAGCTATATTCAGATTCTTGCGATTTGAAGGGAAATTATGAAACACAGACGAAAGATAAATTATTTTATGTTTTTGCCTTCATTTTTTTGTCTATTTTTGGGGGAAGCCTGGCTTCCCTTGTTATTCACTTAACTGCAGTCATGTAAAATGCCCAAATAGCTATTAGCATTTTGATTGCATGGACATTATTTGACACAGTATAGAACTCTAAATGTAGCTTTGGCTTTGTATAAACATCATTAGTTATGCACCTGAACTGAACTGGTGGCACTCACATTGTCCCCTACAAGGTTTATACTTTACGTGTCAGAGTCAACAGAAGCAGAAGTGATAAACTAATGTAAAAATTCCCCAGTTAGTAATTTGCGATCTGATTGAATGAACATTTCTCGACACAATGCGTGATGTCGAAAAATAACTTGGTGAGTGGGAGAACAGATGTTCAAGTCTTTAAACTGATACAAGTGTTTACCAGAAGTTTGGAAGACAGTCTGAAGGGAAGTAGTCCATTAGAGCAGAAGCAAAGGATGAAACAATAGACTGAATGACACTGAAGAGGCACACTGACAAAAAAAATAAGACAAACATGAACCTGTGTGAAAGAGAGGATATGATGGAGTAGCAGAGGAACACAAGGTCTTATCTGATGACATGGAGTCTGAGCTTGATAAACATATCAACAATCTCACGGACCAGATTCATGGGCTTAGTAGCCTTAAATGCAGAGAACTTGCCTACGAAGTGGCACTTCGAAAAACCACATCCCTGTCCCACACCACTGGTCAAGATATGGAAGGGTAAGTGATATTGAACAGAGAGATCTATATATATCTGAATGTATGCATACATTTAATATGTACAATATACGGTGTAGAGCGGTTCAGACCGCTCAGGACTTCAGACTGGGGTTCACCTTCCAACAGGACAACGAACCTAAGCACAAAGCCAAGACAATGCAGGAGTGGCTTCGGGACAAGTCTCTGAATGTCGTTGAGTTGCCCAGCCAGAGACCAGACTTGAACCTGATCAAACATCTCTGGAGAGTCCCTGAAAATAGCTGTGTAGCGACGCTCCCCATCCAACCTGACAGAGCTTGAGAGGATCTACAGAGAAAAATGGGAGACACTCCCCAAATACAGGTGTGCCAAGCTTGTTGCGTCATACCTAAGAAGACTTGAGGCTGTAATCGCTGCCAAAGGAGCTTCAACTAAGTATTGAGTAAAGGGTCTGAATACTTATGTAAATGTGATATTTCCTTCTTTTTTTGTTTCATAAATTTGCACAAAAAAAATGTACAAACTTTTTTGCTTTGTTATTATGGGGTATTGTGTGTAGATTGATGAGGATTTTTTTTTAAATCCATTTTAGAATAAAGCTGTAACATAACAAAATATCAAATAAGTCAAGCTTTC
The DNA here is from genome assembly GCF_901001165.1 of Salmo trutta. Taxonomy (NCBI): domain Eukaryota; kingdom Metazoa; phylum Chordata; class Actinopteri; order Salmoniformes; family Salmonidae; genus Salmo; species Salmo trutta. The sequence goes on from NW_021822969.1 coordinate 71,953, forward strand.
TGAATACCTTCCTAATGCACTGTACCACACCCCCATTCCATGAATTCAACTTTGACCTACCAACACCATCACCCTCTGTCACAGGACACCATCACCCACTTACCCCAAGACTTGCCCCGTCCCTCTGTATCCATTTGTGCCAAGAGACTCACTTTCTTTTACAAGCTGTTTTCAAAACTGTTATGTTTATGTTCATTCTGATTATTTTCAGGGATACACTACATCCTGAAATATACATTTCTTTGTTACTTTTCTTGACATAATGATGCTGAATTGAAGATATAGCTCAACATTACCCCATCTCCACTACATCTTACATCAGAACTACACACAGATTTAAACAACCAAGACATTCACCGTAGAAACATCTACCTACCACAAGCTGTTCTGTTCACTTTTTAATGGCAGAATGTTATACTGAGACGGTGGATTGGCATATCTGAGTTTACATTTTCCTGTCTTTCCCTAAGTACTAATATACCAACTAATAAACCCTTGGGGCAAACTCTGGCATCGAGTTGTAATGCCTAGTTCACTCTGGTTTGTTCTGCCTTTTTAAAAGGCACCAGCTGCTCCCAGGGGCTCCTACCCAGGCACCTTCTCCCACTCCCACTGGGACAGACACTCAGTCATACTGTGGGGGGACTCCTGCACAGTATAATACTGAGCATTCATTCACACATTACAGTAGCATTAACATACTGTAATCTTTCCCTTTACACAGGAAAAAACGACTTTCTCGTTTACCTTCCTCTCGAAACATTACTTGTAGAAACAGCATGGTAATAACATGACATTAGGAGACTGCTTGATGAAACAGCATGGTAATACCATGACATTAGGAGACTGCTTGATGAAACAGCATGGTAATAACGTGACATTAGGAGACTGCTTGATGAAACAGCATGGTAATAACGTGACATTAGGAGACTGCTTGATGAAACAGCATGGTTATAACATGACATTAGGAGACTGCTTGATGAAACAGCATGGTAATAACGTGACATTAGGAGACTGCTTGATGAAACAGCATGGTAATAACGTGACATTAGGCGACTGCTTGATGAAACAGCATGGTAATAACATGACATTAGGAGACTGCTTGATGAAACAGCATGGTAATAACATGACATTAGGAGACCGCTTGATGAAACAGCATGGTAATAACGTGACATTAGGAGACTGCTTGATGAAACAGCATGGTAATAACATGACATTAGGAGACTGCTTGATGAAACAGCATGGTAATAACGTGACATTAGGAGACTGCTTGATGAAACAGCATGGTTATAACATGACATTAGGAGACTGCTTGATGAAACAGCATGGTAATAACATGACATTAGGAGACTGCTTGATGAAACAGCATGGTAATAACGTGACATTAGGAGACTGCTTGATGAAACAGCATGGTAATAACATGACATTAGGAGACTGCTTGATGAAACAGCATGGTAATAACATGACATTAGGAGACTGCTTGATGAAACAGCATGGTAATAATGTGACATTAGGAGACTGCTTGATGAAACAGCATGGTAATAACGTGACATTAGGAGACTGCTTGATGAAACAGCATGGTTATAACATGACATTAGGAGACTGCTTGATGAAACAGTATGGTAATAACGTGACATTAGGAGACTGCTTGATGAAACAGCATGGTAATAACATGACATTAGGCGACTGCTTGATGAAACAACATGGTAATAACATGACATTAGGAGACTGCTTGATGAAACAGCATGGTAATAACATGACATTAGGAGACTGCTTGATGAAACAGCATGGTAATAACACTACATTAGGAGACTGCTTGATGAAACAGCATGGTAATAACACTACATTAGGAGACTGCTTGATGAAACAGCATGGTAATAACATGACATTAGGAGACTGCTTGATGAAACAGCATGGTAATAACATGACATTAGGAGACTGCTTGATGAAACAGCATGGTAATAACATGACATTAGGAGACTGCTTGATGAAACAGCATGGTAATAACATGACATTAGGAGACTGCTTGATGAAACAGCATGGTAATAACATGACATTAGGAGACCGCTTGATGAAACAGCATGGTAATAACATGACATTAGGAGACCGCTTGATGAACCAGCATGGTAATAACATGACATTAGGAGACTGCTTGATGAAACAGCATGGTAATAACATGACATTAGGAGACCGCTTGATGAACCAGCATGGTAATAACATGACATTAGGAGACTGCTTGATGAAACAGCATGGTAATAACATGACATTAGGCGACTGCTTGATGAAACAGCATGGTAATAACACTACATTAGGAGACTGCTTGATGAAACAGCATGGTAATAACATGACATTAGGAGACTGCTTGATGAAACAGCATGGTAATAACATGACATTAGGAGACTGCTTGATGAAACAGCATGGTAATAACATGACATTAGGAGACTGCTTGATGAAACAGCATGGTAATAACATGACATTAGGAGACTGCTTGATGAAACAGCATGGTAATAACATGACATTAGGAGACTGCTTGATGAAACAACATGGTAATAACATGACATTAGGAGACTGCTTGATGAAACAGCATGGTAATAACATGACATTAGGAGACTGCTTGATGAAACAGCATGGTAATAACATGACATTAGGAGACTGCTTGATGAAACAGCATGGTAATAACATGACATTAGCAGACTGCTTGATGAAACAGCATGGTAATAACATGACATTAGGAGACTGCTTGATGAAACAGCATGGTAATAACATGACATTAGGAGACTGCTTGATGAAACAGCATGGTAATAACATGACATTAGGAGACTGCTTGATGAAACAGCATGGTAATAACACTACATTAGGAGACTGCTTGATGAAACTGCATGGTAATAACATGATATTAGGAGACTGCTTGATGAAACAGCATGGTAATAACATGACATTAGGAGACTGCTTGATGAAACAGCATGGTAATAACACTACATTAGGAGACTGCTTGATGAAAGAGCATGGTAATAACATGACATTAGCAGACTGCTTGATGAAACAGCATGGTAATAACATGACATTAGGAGACTGCTTGATGAAACAACATGGTAATAACATGACATTAGGAGACTGCTTGATGAAACAGCATGGTAATAACATGACATTTTGAAGGTTCGTCAGCCTGCTAATTAGCGTGATGTCATCTATTTCCAGATGGACATATAGTCATGTTATGAACCTCCAGCTCCACCCGGATGTATCCTGATATACCACCTGTCCTCTTCGGCCCATGTTCTCAGTGCTTGGCTTGGTTCGCCTGCTGGCCTGACTCACAGAGAGCTGTGGGTCTCCACTTCATCAAACCGCTGTGGCACATCAGCATGCCGGCTTTGGGTTATTAATAATTGTGTCTGTGTGTTACAGATGTTGCACAAACGAATGTGGCTGCTCTGGGGTTTTCTCCTGACAGCGGAGCAGCGAACACAGACCCAGATCTGTCTCAGACCCTCCTCGTCCTCGTGATGATCCCACGCTGAGAGACACACGGAGACCAGGTGAAAATACTGTCTCTTCTTCCTCTCCTTAACAAAATGAAGTAAAGCCTTTAAAAATAAAAAACGATGAGTAGTTTAGTGTGCATTATCAAATCAAAGTGTATTTGTCATGTGCGCCGAATACAACAGGTGTAGACCTAACAGTGAAATGCTGAATACAACAGGTGTAGTAGACCTTACAGTGAAATGCTGAATACAACAGGTGTAGACCTTACAGTGAAATGCTGAATACAACAGGTGTAGTAGACCTTACAGTGAAATGCTGAATACAACAGGTGTAGTAGACCTCATAGTGAAATGCTGAATACAACAGGTGTAGACCTTACAGTGAAATGCTGAATACAACAGGTGTAGTAGACCTCACAGTGAAATGCTGAATACAACAGGTGTAGTAGACCTTACAGTGAAATGCTGAATACAACAGGTGTAGACCTTACAGTGAAATGCTGAATACAACAGGTGTAGACCTTACAGTGAAATGCTGAATACAACAGGTGTAGACCTTACAGTGAAATGCTGAATACAACAGGTGTAGACCTTACAGTGAAATGCTGAATACAACAGGTGTAGACCTTACAGTGAAATGCTGAATACAACAGGTGTAGACCTTACAGTGAAATGCTGAATACAACAGGTGTAGACCTTACAGTGAAATGCTGAATACAACAGGTATAGTAGACCTTACAGTGAAATGCTGAATACAACAGGTGTAGTAGACCTTACAGTGAAATGCTGAATACAACAGGTGTAGTAGACCTTACAGTGAAATGCTGAATACAACAGGTGTAGACCTTACAGTAAAATGTTTACTTACAGGCTCTAACCAATAGTGCAAAAAAGGTATTAGGTGAACAATAGGTAGGTAAAGAAATTAAAACAACAGGAAAAAAAGACAGCAAACATCGATAACATTTGATTATTGTATTTTTCATGTCCTGATATGATTGGACAATATGATAGATATACAATGTTAATAATCTTAATTTGAAAATGTACTGTATCATGATAGGCTGGATCAGTCACATGGTAGTCAGTATAGCAGTAGCTAGTAGAATAAACTGTTGTTTATTGTTGTTACAGACATACACTCTGCATGAAGTGTGTTTGTGTGTGAGAGAGGGAGTGAGATCAAGAGACAAACTGTAGAGGGGAGACATTTTAAATAGGTATTTTCCATGAGTGGAGTGTGTGTTTTTTTTGTGTGTATACGTGTGTGTGTGTGTCTTTGTCTGAGTGTCTGTCTCTGTGTGTGTATTTGTCTGGTTGTGTGTGTGTGTATGTGTGTGCACGTGATCGTGCGTGCTTGCATATGTGTGTGTGTTTGTGTCTGTTTGTGTGTGTCTTTGTGTGTGTGTGTCTGTGTCCGTGTGTGTGTCTGTGTGTGTGTCTGTGAGTGTGTGTGTGTGTGTGTGTGTGTGTGTGTGTGTCTTTGTGTGTGTGTGTCTGTGTCCGTGTGTGTGTCTGTGTCCGTGTGTGTGTCTGTGTGTGTGTCTGTGTCCGTCTGTGTGTGTGTGTCTGTGTCCGTGTCTGTGTCCGTGTGTGTCTGTGTGTGTGTGTCTGTGTGTGTGTGTGTGTGTGTGTGTGTGTGTGTGTGTGTGTGTGTGTGTGTGTGTGTGTGTGTGTGTGTGTGTGTGTGTGTGGACTGAATAAGATCCAGACTAGGTGCAGCCTGGCCCAGCTGTTACACTCATGAGTTGAACCTCTTAGCCTGGGCCTCATGTTTCACAATGACCTTCACTTCCTGTTGGCACTGGAAACTACTGAGAGAGAGAGAGAGAGAGAGAGAGAGAGAGAGAGAGAGAGAGAGAGAGAGAGAGAGGAGAGA
>NW_021822970.1:0-76325 GCF_901001165.1 Salmo trutta
TCGCCTGAGTACGAATACCTCATAAGCTGCAGATCATAATATGTACCAAGAGCGTTTTCATCGACAGTAAGTCAAAAGTTTGGACACACCTACTCATTCAAGGGTTTTTCCTTATTTTTACTATTTTCTTCATTGTAGAATAATAGTGAAGACAACAAAAGTATGAAATAACACATATTGAATCATGTAACCAAAAAAGTGTTAAACAAATCAAAATATATTTTAACATTTGAGATTCTTCAGAGTAGCCACATTTTGCCTTGATAACAGCTTTGCACACTCTTGGCATTCTCTCAACCAGCTTCATGAGGTAGTCACCTGGTATACATTTCAATTAACAGGTGTGCCTTGTTAAAAGTTATTTGGGGGAATTTCTTTCCTTAATGCATTTGAGCCAAATTCTATAGTAAGTACTGTAGTGTTCTATAGTTATTTTTTTATGTGGGCAGGATGATGGATAATATAACAAGCGGTTGTCACCTGACGGGGAGCCCCTGCTCTTCAGAGAGCGGTACAGCTCCAAACCTTGGTAAGGGGACACTCTCCTGTCTTTACCCCCCAGCATCAGGAGCACTGGGGCCTTGATCTGGACACAGACGGACGAAACCAAATGATATGCTTGTCTCTGACAGCTATAGGGGAGTGTGTTTGTATTTGTGTGCATGAACCTCAAACCTGAGGTGCGTAGGTGATGGGGGATTTCTGGAGCATGGTGGTGAGAGCCTCTGGGGTGGGCAGCTGGTCATAAGAGTACTGCAGCCCCACACTAGAGTAACGCCTAGGAAAGGTAGAGGGAGACACAGGACATCTATCCATCAACCAACCAATTAATCACATTGTATTTGCATAGTACTTGTATTTTTATTTATTTATTATTTTACAGTATCTTAAATATGCAGTGCACACACTTTCCATCCCCCAACTAGTGCACTACAATTAGTGTTTTACAGTCTCATTTAGGACTCCCCAGTCCTATACACTGATACACAGAGACAGTGTCAAGTCTCACCAGTCCACGATGTCACTGGTTCCCAGTAAGGTGGCAGCGTTGATGACTGGGTTCCTGACGGCACACGCCTTGTAGAAGTCTGGGAACTGGCCAATCAGGTGGCAGGCCAGGAAGCCTCCGTGGGACCCACCCATCACCACCACTTTATCAGGGTCAAGGGTTAAGAGCTTCTCAGCAGTTTGGTCAGCAAGGGCAGTTAGCACAGCCCTCTGGGAATGATAGTTAGGAAGAGGTTAGTTGAACAAGGTGTGTTAGTAGTATTGAGTTAGAACAAAAATTAGCAACCTGACTGACACCCTGGGTTGAAACACTGTTGTAGTCATTTTCAGCTGAGAGCTCACTCGGTACCTGCACATCCTTGACGTCTTGGCTGCCGATGTTACCGGCCAGAGAGAGGATGCTGTCCTGGCCAAAGCCAGTGGAACCCCGGTAATTCACTACAAAACAGAGCGAGAAAAATATTCTAACAGTGGATACCAGTGTGTGTGGGTATGAGCCAAGGAGGAAGTCCACTATCTTACCCATGAGTACAGCAAAGCCCAGTTTGACCAGGACTGCTGTAGTGACATTCCACTCCGCAAAGAACTGGGAGTGCGGCCCACCTGGGAAAGAACACAAGCTTCAGTGAGTCCTCCGTGATCTCTTTCATAGATCAGTTCCCATATACATAAAAGCATCTCAGAATAGGAGTGCCGATCTAGGATCAGTTTTTATACAAATTAAATATACAGCGAAGATTTGATCCTAGACCAGTGCTCCTACTACGAGACGCTTTATGAATACGGGCCCAGGAGCTAGATTCTCCAGAGGTTTCTCTCACCATGGACAAACACCACCAGAGGAACCTTGGTGCGTGACGGAAGGTGGTTTGTCGTAACCAGCAGGGCCCCGAAGTCTAGGCCAGCTGCATAAGAGACACACAACTTACTTCATTTTATTGTTCTCAAGGACATGCAGTTATGGCAACCAGACAAGTTGTAAACCACTATTGACTGACTCACAGTACTCTGGGTTCTCCTCCTGGGGTGTAGGGCTGACGTCCAGAACATTGACGATAGCACCAAGTAGACACGACTCGCCCAGATGGTCCCAGGACACCTCCCCCTCCCCCCAGCCAACGGAAGAAAAGCCACTACCTGCAATGACAATGCATATATGACCAGTATGGGAGGGGGGGGGGGGGGGGGTAACCTAAATGACCAGTATAGGGGGGGGTAACCTAAATGACCAGTATAGGGGGGGGGGGGGGGGGTAACCTAAATGACCAGTATAGGGGGGGGGTAACCTAAATGACCAGTATAGGGGGGGGGTAACCTAAATGACCAGTATAGGGGGGGTAACCTAAATGACCAGTATAGGGGGGGGGGTAACCTAAATGACCAGTATAGGGGGGGGGGTAACCTAAATGACCAGTATAGGGGGGGGGGTAACCTAAATGACCAGTATAGGGGGGGGGGGTAACCTAAATGACCAGTATAGGGGGGGGGTAACCTAAATGACCAGTATAGGGGGGGGGGGAACCTAAATGACCAGTATAGGGGGGGGGGGGGGGTAACCTAAATGACCAGTATAGGGGGGGGGGGGGGGTAACCTAAATGACCAGTATAGGGGGGGGGGTAACCTAAATGACCAGTATAGGGGGGGGTAACCTAAATGACCAGTATAGGGGGGGGTGTAACCTAAATGACCAGTATAGGGGGGGGGGTAACCTAAATGACCAGTATAGGGGGGGTAACCTAAATGACCAGTATAGGGGGGGGGGGTAACCTAAATGACCAGTATAGGGGGGGGGTAACCTAAATGACCAGTATAGGGGGGGGGGTAACCTAAATGACCAGTATAGGGGGGGGGGGGGGGGTAACCTAAATGACCAGTATAGGGGGGGGGGGGGGTAACCTAAATGACCAGTATAGGGGGGGGGGGGTAACCTAAATGACCAGTATAGGGGGGGGGTAACCTAAATGAGCAGTATGGGGGGGGGTAACCTAAATGACCAGTATGGGGGGGGGGGGTAACCTAAATGACCAGTATTAGGGGGGGGGGGGGGGGTAACCTAAATGACCAGTATAGGGGGGGGGGGGGTAACCTAAATGACAGTCGTAGGGGGGGGGGGGGTAACCTAAATGATCAGTATAGGGGGGGGGTAACCTACATGTTTTCCACTAAGCCCATGGAGTTGCTAACTAAATATAAAAGTAGCCAGGTGGGATCGCCCGGGCCAGGTTGGTTAATAATTTTCTGGGAAACAAGCTCTATTTTGGTGGCCTCCATACCTTGATTCCATCCGAAATACTCAGCGAATTATTGAATACTTTTGAGTTTACCTCCCAAATTTGATTTTTTGGTGGTATTGTTAAAATTAAAATGACTGAAAATGGATGAATCTAGTGTATTGCTATTTTGATAAATATTGTCTTGGCTTAGACAATAAAGACTATTTTTAATTAAGAAAAGAAAACCGTATTTTTTATCCAGTCTTCTCTTGAGATTAAAGAATTTTACGGGTAAGATAAGAATTGCCACAATGTTTGTTCTTCAAATTAAGTAAATAAAATATAAATTAAGATAATTTGTCTAAGTTACATTTTAAATCAAGAAATTGTGTGACGAGCCCTTCTTCAATGTAAAAAATGGCTCTAAAATAGTATATATTTGAATAAATGACAATTCACAAGGAAAGTTGCAAACACTTATTGAAATTCTTCCACTAATTAACTGTCGTCAGTTACGTCATTTATTGAAGAAAAAAACACTTGTTTAATGACCTGACCCACAGATTCTTCTTATATTAATCTTTTAAGAGTTTGTTGACTTCCACAGGCATAAAGTTCCCTTATAAGAGGCATTTTCTCAGCAATCTGCGATACAGGTATAATTGAAGAATGAAGCAGCAGTTGACTACTCCATTGTCAACACTTTGATTAAAATCAGTAGACATAGATCAACATATTTGAAAATAACATATGCATCATTAGCTTTGGAAATAAATCAATAAGTTCTCTTTCGGACCAGAGTGAGGCTATCGTTTCACTAGCCTACCTATTTTTCTGCAGTGAGGATTCACCATATTCATCGAACGTTATCATTTAACTGCAGTTAATCACCACACAAAACTACCACTATGCGAATGAAGCCAAATCAACTCTTACCGATGCGATTCGATAAACTGAGTGACTCGTCAGTAGCCTAACATCACTGTCTGTCAAGTCCTGATAAGAGTTCATATCGAAAATACAAACGAGATCTTTAGTTTACTTGTCCCGATGCGATATGGTTGTATGATTTATGAACGGCAAGGATATGAGATTGACTTTTTCAGTTAGACAACATTTATGAGCCAAGCTTGTTGTTCGTCAATCAAATCACAGCTCTGCCATACCAAGCAAAGAGCAGTAAATGCTCATGGAGTGAAACTGGAAAAAAAAGGACTTCAAAGTTGTTTTACTGTCGAGGCAAATGAATTGTAGGCAGATCATTGGAGATGTGGTTGTCTTACTAAGATGTCAGTTTTTTTATTAACATGGACATGATCTTTAACCCTAGACTGCAGTTACTGCCTTCTTGCTTGATACACCAAATGAAATGCGTTTCCATGATGATTTGGTTTAACAAACGTGTTCCCTAGTTGCGCAGTGATTGGCTCAGTGTCCTGTCACTCATGGGGACATTATGTCAAGGCAAAATCTAAAAGGTAGAGTTCCAAAACTCAAGCCCTTTGGGTGCCGTCATAGGCTGCATTCCAACACTTAAGACACATCCTTTCTCCTCAGCCCTAAAATGAAGTGGACACTTCTGATGACGTTATGATTGCACGTCTACTTATATTAACTATATATTTATTCATGTATGATAGCTAGCAAATTAATTAGCTAACTAGCGTTAGCCTGCCTAGCTGGAACTTCTGAATGAACATTTATTTCTACAATTTCCAAAGCTAACAAAACAAAACATTTACTTTTTTACAAGACGTGTTGGTGTATTAGCAGCACAATTTCTAACTTATTTACATTTGTTTTTACTTACACTGTTGACTCCATATTGACCTTGGGATTTTGGCTGACTTTTCTTAGCGGATGTACCATCATCGCAAATTGAATTATGGGGCATTTCAGGCCCGAAGTGAACATAATTGCACACCCGCAAATTCCATTAAAACGAGGGCTGAGGGGCTTACGTTGCAAACTTCCCTTGCTTGGCTAATCATTTGGACCGACAAATATGGCCACGGGGATTCCCCCAAGGGCATAAGGCGAGGGTAAGTGGACGAGGGTGTGTCTTTTATATGTTTGAAACGCAGCCATTGAGTTACATTAGAAGTGTCCATCCAAGAAGGCTCAAGGTCATTGGCCACAGATAAAATGACGTCAAATCACATTATATCTGCCGTAGCTTTGATTGGACTGATCATGTCAACGTCATACTTAGCTAGCAGTCATCATGAATTAAGTCGACAATCTACTGGCAAATCCTTGTCATATGAGAAATTATGATAAAACTTAGCGGTGCTCGTCGGCCATTGGACATAAACATTACACACCAAGTTGGAAATCGCTAATTCAACAATGAGTGGTTTGGAAGGAATCAGTGGCTAACTGCAAGCATTGCAAAGCAATTACTAGCCTGATATTCAGTGGGGTGGGTGTTTAAAAGGATAAACATTCAACACGATGGGCTAGAAAAGGTTGAATACATTGGCCATGCTGTCAATCCAGCGTTACTTCTGCAGCATTCAAAACAACTGGAAACTCGGAAATGGGAAATCTCAGACATGTTTGTTGAAGCAAGTCAGCCATATCAGCTATTATTTTTTAAAGGCAGTAAATGAGGCTGAATGAACGGTTTCGCTGCCAGACAAGGCTCCGCTGATAGCCAGGTGTAACAGTGGTAAGGATTCACTCTGTGGTGCTGAAAAGAAAGCTCTCTAGTTGGGACAGCTTTTAATGGCTGGTACGGAATTCATGTAACGTATCGAACACAAACACATGGAAACCACATGTTTGACTGTTCCATTCATTACAATGAGCCCGTCCTCCTATAGCTCCGGCCACCATCCTCCTCTGTGCTCTCTCCCTCCGTGTAAAGAAATGTGACTGCAAGCACAGTGTACACAACACACACACCCAGGAGGTACAGATGAGACCGTCAAACCAGCAGACCGTCAAACCAGCAGACTGTCCCTGTCGTCGGTCACTTTCTGACTGACACACGCTATGAGATGCATATCATTCATTTTAGTGGGAGAGGGCTCATGAACTTTTTTTTATGACTTGTGAATTGTAAAAAGTAGCATAGTTAATTTAAGTGGAAAAAGTACCCGGCTGAAAATTAGTGTAACCGGCTGTATAGTCGACAGCCGGCGCTAGTGGAACACACTGTAACCTCAATGCCCAGCCCTCTGTATAGGGGTAACCTCAATGCCCAGCCCTCTGTATAGGGGTAACCTCAATGCCCAGCCCTCTGTATAGGGGTAACCTCAATGCCCAGAGCGATATATGAATGACCACAATACTGTATTACCAGGCGTGGGGCCTCGTTCAGATGGGAACAGTGGACCACCATGAGGTCATTCTGGATGGTGAGCAGCTTCCAGCTCCCAAATTTCTCAGCTGAGTGGAGAGAGAAAGATTGAACGGTTTGCTACAGCTCGGACTAGTTTCAGTTGACGAAGCTGGAGATGAAAACCTAACAGACTAATAATCATATAAAGGAGAGCTTACGGGCAGACATGCGGGTTACTCTCCTAGTGGTCCTGTCCACTACAAAGAGGTCCTGGGAGAGAGGGACAGATGGGAAAGTGAGATCATGGAGTACAAAGTTGTGTCCGCTTGTGTGCATGTTCACACTATACCCTCCAGTTCCTCCGGGCACTACTGAAGACCACTCTCTGGCTGTCTGACGCCCAGCATCGAGGTGGCAAAGCCTCATACAGCCCAGCAAAACTCATCTAGGGACAGACAAAAGGGGGGGGGCACAGGAACGGGGATTGATAGATAATGTCCGGGAAGGAAATGGGTGAGAACCAAGAGATGGAAAGTGCAGTAGGAAATGGGGTGCCATTCGATGTCAAGTTCAAAATGTTGCGTTAAAGTTATTCAAATTCTGTACCTTTCTTTGGCCTATTGACTACGTCCACCAGCACCGAGATCTTCCTTGTCTCCAGGTCATACTGTGGACAGAGAGAAGGTAAGGATATAACAGTATAACAGTGCAGAATACCACCAGCGAAGCATAAGCAGCACTCCCCACTGACCTCCAGACCATCCTTGCTTCTTTCTGATAAGGCGGGTAACGGCTCCTTATTGAAGGGGCTGGGAGCAGGGGTCTGGAGGTAACGCTGAGGACTAGGGGCTAGGCTGGGAGCGGGGGTCGGGAGGTAACGCTGAGGACTAGGGGCTAGGCTGGGAGCGGGGGTCGGGAGGTAACGCTGAGGGACTAGGCTGGGAGCGGGAGGGTAACGCTGAGGACTAGGGGCTAGGCTGGGAGCAGGGGGTAACGCTGAGGACTAGGCTGGGAGCGGGGGTCGGGAGGTCACGCTGAGGACTAGGCTGGGAGCGGGGGTCGGGAGGTCACGCTGAGGACCAGGGGCTAGGCTGGGAGCAGGGGTCTGGAGGTCATGCTGAGGACTAGGCTGGGAGCGGGGGTCGGGAGGTAACGCTGAGGACTAGGCTGGGAGCGGGGGTCGGGAGGTAACGCTGAGGACTAGGGGCGGGGGTCGGGAGGTAACGCTGAGGACTAGGCTGGGAGCGGGAGGTCACGCTGAGGACTAGGCTGGGAGCGGGGGTCGGGAGGTAACGCTGAGGGCTAGGCTGGGAGGTAACGCTGAGGACGAGGCTGGGAGGTAACGCTGAGGACGAGGCTGGGAGGTAACGCTGAGGACGAGGCTGGGAGGTAACGCTGAGGACGAGGCTGGGAGGTAACGCTGAGGACGAGGCTGGGAGGTAACGCTGAGGACGAGGCTGGGAGGTAACGCTGAGGACGAGGCTGGGAGGTAACGCTGAGGACGAGGCTGGGAGGTCACGCTGAGGACGAGGCTGGGAGGTCACAGCTGAGGACGAGGCTGGGAGGTCACGCTGAGGACGCGGCTGGGAGGTCACGCTGAGCCGAGGCTGGGACGGTGAACGCTGAGGACGAGGGTGGGAGTTAAGCTGAGGACGAGCTGGGAGGTTAAGCTGAGGATAGGCTGAGAAACGCTGAGGACTAGGTGGGCCTGGGAGCGGGAGAACGCTGAGGGACTAGGCTGGGAGCGGGGGGTCGGGAGGTAACGCTGAGGGCTAGGATGGGAGGTAACGCTGAGGACGAGGCTGGGAGTAACGCTGAGGACCAGGCTGGGAGGTGGTAACGCTGAGGACCAGGCTGGAGGTAACGCTGAGGACCAGGCTGGGAGTAACGCTGAGGCCTTAGGCTGGGAACGGGAGGTAACGCTGAGGACTAGGCTGGGAGCGGGAGTAGGTAACGCATGAGGACTAGGCTGGGAGCGGGAGGTAACGCTGAGGACTAGGCTGGGAGCTAGGGTAACGCTGAGGACTAGGCTGGAGCGGGGGTAACGCTGAGGACTAGGCTGGGAGCGGGGGGTAACGCTGAGGACTAGGCTGGGAGCGGGGGTCTGGAGGTAACGCTGAGGACTAGGGGCTAGGCTGGGAGTGGGGGGGTAGGGTCTGGACTGGGGTCTGGGAGTTGGGAGGCTGGAGGTCAGGCTGGGGACTCACCTGCTGCATGCTGAGACAATGGCTGTGGGGCCAAACACCTGTCCCTCAGGTACACCAGGTAGCGTCACATCAGGGCTCAGACGGGGGGACGAGACTGAGCTGGTGTCCCCAGACAGACACTCTGTGTAAGGAGAAACAAGGGGTTGCAGGTTGGAGGTTTGAGAGGAGGAAAGAGAAGCTTTGTTGTTAATTCGCTGTGAATTAACAAGTTGATTACCATGACAATGACACAGGAACTACTCACCACAGTTTCCTTCCAGGTCCAGACAAAACAGAGCTGACCTGAAACCAGAAGCTCTCATTTTAGTCTTACTAAAATAACACATAAGGGCATATCTTGATCAGTCTATTACTCTGGAATATTGATTAGTGAGATGACGTAAACATAGTAGACTACACAGGCTGTTCCTTACCTCCTATTGGAGCAGAACCTCAGGCCCAGTCTGAAGGGCTCATGCCACCAGCCCACAAAAACACAGACTCGCCATCATGGGCCCAGAGACCCTGTGTTAACCAGACAGACAATCAGCATGACAACAATTACTGTACATTTACATTTCATGGCATAACATGATATTACATAGAATTACATGACTATAAGACATGTCATGTGACTGGTGATCTTTACAGTGAAGTTGCAAATACCATACGATGCTCTGCTAATGCCTTTATTGGTGTGTGTGTGTGGGTGTGTGAGGCCCCGTTTGTGCTCACCTGGCCTGGGGACACGTGTGACGGGACACCCTGCAGCACTGTTACCGTGCCCTTGGCCACGTCGGCCACACACAGCACTGGGACACTTTTACTGGTCAAGCCTTCCCCCCAGTCCTCCCAGTACACACTCTTATCCTGATGCACAACAGGGGAAAGGAAGGGTGTTGAAGCCATGAAAAAAGAATAGAAATAAACACTGGATCATGTTTACGCAACATAGCAGCCATCCTAAGAGTACTTCCAGAACCACCCGAGTGCCACTTTAAGGACTACATCCAACTGAATGTATGGCTAAACATACAAAGACAAGTAATAGAGGAGAAGTGATCAGGGTGTTTCTGATACCTTCTCAGAAGGGCCTTCCGAGGGCCCTGCTCTTGGCTCTCCAGCTGATGGGCTGGAGGCTGAAGCATATGACTCTCCTATAGACCTTTTCCCCTCAGCTACATACAGCAGCCTGCTCTCACATGTAGACCAGGCCAGGCAGCCAAACTGAGCTGCACACAAAGACAGACGGCGAACAAGAGACAAAGACAGACCGACATGGAGAGAGAGTGTGGCTGATGAATTCAAGCAAATGGCGCCGATTAGGTCCACAGTGGACAGGTCTAGCATCGGACAGAATACTCAGAGCACCATAGGCATTAAAACCACCCAGGAAAAGGCCTTACCATCCTCATACACTCTCCCATGTTTGGTTGAGAGCTGAGAGATCGAGGATCTTTTTTAGACACCTGTCGCTCCATACCTGAAAATGAACAGACCCTATTAAAGTTAAAGCAAACAAATACGCACCGTATGGGGGTGGGTGAAGGAATTTAGCCAAATGATGACGGACACACCCAGACTACGCCATCCTTACCTCCAGGAACTGTTGTACCACAACCTGACCGCTGGTTACCCTGACAACCGCCTTCAGATCTCCAGACAGGGAATAGGAACTCAGAAATCTATTTGAGCAGGAAGGAAGAAAGCTTTGAAAATGGCAGCTCAGAGAAAGACCTCTCGCGTCTTTATTAAATACCTCCCCTATATAATCATCTTACACATTACGTCATCAACACCAGACACTGGGATGGAGAATGAGTGGTGGGGGAGTGTTAATGTGTCCGTCTGTCTACTTACTCGCCGTGTAAAAGGCTGCAGGGGCTTGGTGGTTGGATGTTTATGTCGGTCTCTTGTCTGTAGTTTTGAATCAGTGTCCACTGCTGGGCATAGTGCAGTCTGGCTCCCCGGACTGTCTCAGTCTGACTCCACTCTGATAGGCGCAGGTGAAGGAGAGGTTAATAACTAGGATTATTATTTTATTTTTTTCATCAATAGATTTAAAAAGTAATTTGAACTATTTTTTTCCCAACCAAACAAACATAATAGCATACGTGCAGTCAAAATGTTTTTTATGGGTACCAATTTGTCTGCTGTTCAGTGTTCTTTAGTGTGTGTGTGTGTGTGTGTGTGTGTGTGTGTGTGTGTGTGTGTGTGTGTGTGTGTGATGTATAGAGGGCTAATGCCCAAAAGCCTGTTAAAGCATGGGCAGCACCACTGAGGCCTTTGAGAATGATAGAGGCCTCTAGTGACCAAAAGGTAGCATTGAAGGCTTCCGCCATTTTAACGTCAGCAACTGGGTGGTACTTCACACTTAATTGGCTGATCCTGTTGGAGTCATGTTCATCCAGGTCATCAGGAGGGATCCGGCCAATCGTGAAGAAAATTGACTACTTCAAAATGGAGATAGCCTCAATGGTGAAGGCAAATGCTGTCATAGACGCTATTGTCACAGATAGAACAATGAGTCAGATATTTCCCTGGATGTATACATGTGAAGCATCCGGTTGGCGTTTCCACACACTACCAAATATGGTAGTGAGGAAGCCCAGCACTGGGAAAAGACGGAGCAAGATGGATTTTGGCCAAAATTATGCAAATATTCTCATCAATGAAACATTTGATCGCCATACAGTTTTCTGTTTCCAAAACTAGAATCTGTAACAAACAGTGGACTGCATTTTGTAGACTTTACCCTTTACCAAAAATTATGTTGTTTAGAAGGAGTGCAGGGGTGAATTGAGTTATTGCACACTCACAACAAAGTAGGCGTTCCTTAACGGAAATACGCTAATAAATACTAGAGCGAGCCAATAGGATCTTACTAGCTCGTGCTTGGCTCTGCCCACGTCCTTGCTCGTTCTGCCCACTATGATTAATTTGCTCAAATTGGAAATTACCCAAAAAAATGAGGGGAGTTTGCCCCACCAAGATTTACATGCTAAAAACCGCCAATGAGCATGAGAAAGTACAATTTCTGGCACATTAATTTATATTCGAAGTGGATTTCGACTCATCGTTACCGCATTATATGGGACGTGCAAATTGACTCACATAGACGATGAAGGAGCATCATGCTCTCTCAGAGGAGGCTGGTAGGAGGAACTACAGGAAGACGGGCTCATCGTAATGGCTGGTACGGAATTCATGTAACGTATCAAACACAAACACATGGAAACCACATGTTTGACTGTTCCATTCATTACAATGAGCCCGTCCTCCTATAGCTCCGGCCACCATCCTCCTCTGTGCTCTCTCCCTCCGTGTAAAGAAATGTGACTGCAAGCACAGTGTACACAACACACACACCCAGGAGGTACAGAGAGACTGTCAAGCCAGCAGACCGTCAAGCCAGCAGACCGTCAAGCCAGCAGACCGTCAAGCCAGCAGACCGTCAAGCCAGCAGACCATCCCTGTCGTCGGTCACTTTCGGACTGACACACACTATAAGATGCATATCATTCATTTTAGTGGGAGAGGGCTCGTGAACTTTTTTTCTGATTTATGAATTGTAAAAAAGTAGCATAGTTAAATTGAAGTGGAAAAAGTACCCGGCTGAAAATTTGTGTAACCGGCTGTACAGCCGACACTAATGGAAAACACTAACCTAAATGAGCACAGCGTTATATAGGCGTACCCTGAATGTCCAGAGCTCTGTAGAGTCGTAACCTGAATGTCCAGAGCTCTGTCGAGGCGAACCTGAATGTCCAGAGCTCTGTAGAGGCGTAACCTGAATGTCCAGAGCTCTGTAGAGGCGTAACCTGAATGTCCAGAGCTCTGTAGAGGCGTAACCTGAATGTCCAGAGCTCTGTAGAGGCGTAACCTGAATGTCCCAGAGCTCTGTAGAGGCGTTAACCTGAATGTCCAGAGCTCTGTAGAGGCGTAACCTGAATGTCCAGAGCTCTGTAGAGGCGTAACCTGAATGTCCAGGAGCTCTGTAGAGGCGTAACCTGAATGTCCAGAGCTCTGTAGAGAGGCGTAACCCTGAATGTCCAGAGCTCTGTTAGAGGCGTAACCTGAATGTCCAGAGCTCTGTAGAGGCGTAACCTGAATGTCCAGAGCTCTGTAGAGGCGTAACCTGAAGGTCCAGCAGCTCGTAGGGTAACCTGAATGTCCAGAGCTCTGTAGAGGCGTAACCCTGAATGTCCAGAGCTCTGTAGAGGCGTAACCTGAATGTCCAGAGCTCTGTAGAGGCGTAACCTGAATGTCCAGAGCTCTGTAGAGGCGTAACCTGAATGTCCAGAGCTCTGTAGAGGCGTAACCTGAATGGCCAGAGCTCTGTAGAGGCGTTAACCTGAATGTCCAGAGCTCTGTAGAGGCGTAACTGAATGTCCAGAGCTCTGTAGAGGCGTAACCTGAATGTCCAGAGCTCTGTAGAGGCGTAACCCTGATGGCAGAGCTCTGTAGAGGCGTAACCTGAATGTCCCAGAGCTCTGTAGAGGCGTAACCTGAATGTCCAGAGCTCTGTAGAGGAGTAACCTGAATGTCCAGAGCTCGTAGAGGCGTAACCTGAAGGTCCAGAGCTCTGTAGAGGAGTAACCTGAATGTCCAGAGCTCTGTAGAGGCGTAACCTGAATGTCCAGAGCTCTGTAGAGGCGTAACCTTTAATGTCCAGAGCTCTGTAGAGGCGTAACCTGAATGTCCAGAGCTCTGTAGAGGCGTAACCTGAATGTCCAGAGCTCTGTAGAGGCGTAACCTGAATGACTAGAGTGGTGGAAATGACATTGCTCTGGTCTATCTTGGGTTAGTTATAGAAATCTTTGCTATAATGGCACAGACACAAGATGAGTCCTCTATGTATCTCTATGGTAGCAGCAGAGACAGAGGAAGCGAGAAACCCCACACCCTAATTGTTTCTGGTTACATTAGTCAGTCATTGTAATAAGAATTTGTTCTTAACTGATTTGCCAAGTTAAATAAAGGTTAAATAAAAAAATCTAAAAATACACCCTTTCAGTTTGTTATCCAACTCAGATGCAGATGAAAATTGACTACTTCAAAATGGTGATGGCCTCAGGCGCAACCTGTGGTTTCACAGACACCATAGTGGGACAGTTACAACGTTGCGATCTCTGTGTGTGTGTGTGTGTGCGTGTGCGTGTGTGTGTGTGTGTGTGTGTGTGTGTGCGCGCAGTGTCTCACCTGTACATAAAGTGAAACTCGTGCCGTTTAATAGTGCCATGTAGTCATTCGCCGTCACGAAGGCAGAAATAGGGGTGGGATACCCACTAATTTCGCGGGTACAAAGTGCTGATAGCGTCGGGTTCCATTCGTGCCTAGGTGCAGTAGCGTTAGTTAGACATGCAGCTAGAAACTGTTTTTGGGAACACTTTTACAGTGCATTAGCTAGCTAACTAATCACTTTCATCGATTACAGGTGATAATAAAGCCATGTGACTGCATGCGTTCAACAAACGAACATTATGTATCAGCTTCATTTTAACGGTTAGATAGACGAATGTTAAGATAAACGTAGATGGAACACAAATGTCCATTTTGAGCTAAAGTGGTACTTCTAAATCTGTGAAAAAAAGAACAATAGTTGTCTTTTACCAGGAACTCCATGTCTACACGACGGCCGATACCATTTCATACAGGGGCTGATGGAAGAGACCAAACGCAAGGCGGCAGCAGCAACACATTTTGTAGGATTCACAAAGGAAGTGATTAATGGCGCCTTGGGATTTCACCCCAACTCTGACGTCATCCCATTGAAGTTGAAATTTAAAACGATCGGGAGGTCCAAAGAATCCCAGATAGCACTAACCATTGAAAAAAATAAATAAACATCTCCTGCCCCATCCAATCCCACCATTTGAATCCCAAAGATAATTCGTAAAATCCAAATAACTTCAGAGATCTTCATTGTAAAGGGTTTAAACTGTTTCCCATGCTTGTTCAAGGAACCATAAACAATTAATGAACACACACCTGTGGAACGGTTGTTAAGACACTAACAGCTTACAGACGGTAGGCAATTAAGGTCTTAGTTATGAAAACTTAGGACACTAAAGAGGCTTGTCTACTGACTCTGGAAAAACACCAGAAGAAAGATGCCCAGGGTCCCTGCTCATCTGCGTGAATGTGCCTTACGCATGCTGCAAGGAGGCCTGAGGACTGCAGATGTGGCCAGGGCAATAAATTGCAATGTCCGTACTGTGAGACGCCTAAGACAGCGCTTACAGGGAGACCGGACGGACGGCTGATCGTCCTCGCAGTGGAAGACCACGTGTAACAATACCTGCACAGGATCGGTACATCCGAAACATCACACCTGCGGGACAGGTACAGGATGGCAACAACAGCCTGAGTTACACCAGGAATGCACAATCCCTCCATCAGTGCTCAGACCGTCCACAATAGGCTGAGAGGCTGGACTGAGGGCTAGTGGGCGGGGTTATATCCTTCCTGTTTGGCCCTGTCCGGGGGTATCATCGGATGGGGCCACAGTGTCTTCTGATCCCTCCTGTCTCAACCTCCAGTATTTATGCTGCAGTAGTTTATGTGTCGGGGGGCTAGGGTCAGTCTGTTACATCTGGAGTATTTCTCTTGTCTTATCCGGTGTCCTGTGTGAATTAAATATGCTCTCTCTAATTCTCTCTTTCTCTCTTTCTTTCTTTCTCTTGGAGGACCTGAGCCCTAGGACCATGCCTCAGGACTACCTGGCATGATGACTCCTTGCTGTCCCCAGTCCACCTGGCCGTGCTGCTGCTCCAGTTTCAACTGTTCTGCCTGCGGCTATGGAACCCTGACCTGTTCACCCGGACGTGCTTGTTGCACCCTCGACAACTACTATGATTATTATTATTTGACCATGCTGGTCATTTATGAACATTTTAACATCTTGACCATGTTCTGTTATAATATCCACCTGGCACAGCCAGAAGAGGAATGGCCACCCCTCATAGCCTGGTTCCTCTCTAGGTTTCTTCCTAGGTTTTTGCCTTTCTAGGGAGTTTTTCCTAGGGAGTTTTCCTAGCCACCGTGCTTCTTTCACATGCATTGCTTGCTGTTTGGGGTTTTAGGCTGGGTTTCTGTACAGCACTTTGAGATATCAGCTGATGTACGAAGGGCTATATAAATACATTTGATTTGAATTTGATTGTAGGCCTGTTGTAAGGCAGGTCCTCACCAGACATCACCGGCAAACAACGTCGCCTATGGGCACAAACCCACTGTTGCTAGACCAGACAGGACTGGCAAAAAGTTGCTCTCACCCGAGTCGCGGTTTTGTCTCACCAGGGGTGATGGTCGGATTCGCGTTTATCTTCAAAGGAATGAACGCTACACCAAGGCCTGTACTCTGGAGCGGGATCAATTTGGAGGTGGAGGGTCCATCATGGTCTGGGTCGGTGTGTCACCGCATCATCGGACTGAGCTTGTCGTCATTGCAGGCAATCTCAACGCTGTGCGTTACAGGGAAGACCTCCTCCCTCATGTGGTACCCTTCCTTGCAGGCTCATCCTGACATGACCCTCCATCATGACAATGCCACCAGCCATACTGCTCGTTCTGTGCGTGATTTCCTGCAAGACAGGAATGTCAGTGTTCTGCCATGGCCAGCGAAGAGCCGGATCTCAATCCCATTGAGCCTGTCTGGGACCTGTTGGATCAGAGGGTGAGGGCGAGAGCCATTCACCCCCCCCCCCTAGAAATGTCTGGGACTTGCAGGTGCCTTGGTGGAAGAGTGGGGTAACATCTCACAGCAAGAACTGGCAAAGTCCATGAGAAGATGCACTGCAGTACTTAATACAGCTGGTGGCCACACCAGATACTGTTACTTTTGACCCCCCCTTTGTTCAGGGTCACATTCAATCTGTTAAGTCACATTTGTGGAACTTGTTGAGTTTGTCTCAATTGCTGAATCTTGTGTTCATACAAATATTTACACATGTTAAGTTCGCTGAAAATAAACGCAGTTGACAGTGAGAGGACGTTTCTTTTTTTGCTGAGTTTAATTGGTACCTTCTCATGCATTGCCTTTGGTATCTGCATTACAATGTCAACATTCAAATATGTTTTTTAAACCCACTTAAGGAAAATAATGAACAGATACAGCCTTGGTGTGAGTGTTTATTACATTTCATTTATCCATAATCAATTAATATGCCTAACCCTTTGGGTTATTACATAGCATTGCTTGTCAAAATACATCTCCATTGTTCAATGCACTCCTTGAATACCTACATATGCATTTGTATATTCACATATGCATTATTATGCACAACCAACCTGCATAAAATATACATGACAAATGACACCTTAATTCTCTTAGTCCTTTTCCCATATTTGAAGTCTAAAAATAACTTAATTTAAAAACCATACTGTTCTCCCACTTTCAATAAATTAGAAAGTAAAATACATTACCAAAAATGGTTTAGATGATCTTCCAAAATATTAATTAAAAAAAGGTACAATAAACTACCTTTTTGTTTTATTTTCAGGCATCTCATAGGTCAGTTTTATTGTGGTGTTAAATAAAATAAAACACGCGTTGCATTGTCTGCAAAGTCCCTGGTTTGGCAGCAGCCACTGGGTCCTGTGAGACGACGGGCACGGAGCAGGATGACAATTTGGGCCAGGGGGCTGTACAGGAGGGTGCAACGTCACAGAAGGTTCACTATAGAAATGTACTGTGTAAAACAGATAGGATTGTCTGCCATTTTGAATAGGAAATCATGTCAGCTCTGTTTAGTACATTGGTCTCCAACATTCCAGACCTTTTGCTTCAATGAATACACCCCAGTCTTCTTCTCCTCGGTCTTCGTCCTATATGGCTACGGCACGTTCCATCAATTCCTCACATCACATCTGCTCTCTTGTCCCTCACTTTGTTCCTTAGTTTAGTCCTGGCTTTGAATGCCGCTGAGTTGAACAGATGCTGTGAGAGGAAAATAAATCAACAGGTTAGACTTACACCCTTCAAAATAGAGAATGACAATATGGAGGGCAGTCTTGTGAAGACTTGGCAAACTCATAACATTCATGGTACTGCTAAATCAAAACGGACCAGTACATTTTGTTTAACCGACATGCATTTACACTGAACAAAAATAAACGCAACATGTAAAATGTTGGTCCCATGTTTCATGAGCTGAAATAAAAAATCCCAGACATTTTCCATTTGCACAAAAAGCTTATTTCTCTCAAATTCTGTGCAATTTATTATTATTTTTTTACATCCCTGTTAGTGAGCCCTTCTCCTTTGCAGAATAATCTTTCTACCTGACCGGTGTGGCATATAAAGAAACTGATTAAACAGCATGATCATTACGCAGGTGCACCTTGTGCTAGGGACAATAAAAGGCCACTTTAACCTGTTGGGGCTAGGGGGCAGTATTTGCACGGCCGGATAAAAAACGTACCCGATTTAAACTGGTTACTACTCTTGCCCAGAAACGAGAATATGCATATAATTAGTAGATTTGGATAGAAAACTCTAAAGTTTCTAAAACTGTTTGAATGGTGTCTGTGAGTATAACAGAACTCATATGGCAGGCCAAAACCTGAGAAGATTCCATACAGGAAGTGCCCTGTCCTGACAATTTGTTCTCCTTCTGTGGCATCTCTATCAAAAATACAGCATCTCTGCTGTAACGAGACATTTTCTAAGGCTTCCATTGGCTCTCAGAAGGCACCAGAAAGTGTAATGGGGTGTCTGCAGTCTCTGGGCGAAGTACAGCAGCTCTGTTTGTGAGTGGTCAGGCTGGGAACAGTGAGACTGAGAAGCGGGTTCATGAGAATTCTCAATTTTTTTTCTTTCAGCCTTTGAATGAATACAACGTCACCCGGTTGGAATATATCGCTATTTTACGAGAAAAATAGCATAAACATTGATTTTAAACAGCGTTTGACATGCTTCTAAGTACGGTAATGGAATATTTTGCTTTTTTTTGTCACGAAATGTGCTCGCGCACTCACCCTTCGGATACCTGACCTGAACGCACGAACAAAACGGAGCTATTTGAATATAACTATGGATTATTTGGAACAAAAAACAACACTTGTTGAAGTAGAAGTCCTGGGAGTGCATTCTGACGAAGAACAGCAAAGGTAATCCAATTTTTCTTATAGTAAATCTGAGTTTGGTGAGGGCCAAACTTGGTGGGTGTCAAATTAGCTAAGCCGTGATGGCCGGGCTATGTACTCAGGATATTGCAAAATGTGCTTTCGCCGAAAAGCTATTTTAAAATCTGACACCGCGATTGCATAAAGGAGTTCTGTATCTATAATTCTTAAAATAATTATGTATTTGTGGAACTTTAATCGTGAGTAATTTAGTAAATTCACTGGAAGTTTGCGATGGGTATGCTAGTTCTGAACATCACATGCTAATGTAAAAAGCTGTTTTTTGATATAAATATGAACTTGATTGAACAAAACATGCATGTATTGTATAACATAATGTCCTAGGAGTGTCATCTAATGAAGATCAAAGGTTAGTGCTGCATTTAGCTGTGGTTTTGGTTTTGTGACATATATGCTTGCTTTGAAAATGGCTGTGATTATTTTTGGCAGGGTACTCTCCTGACATAATCTAATGTTTTGCTTTCGCTGTAAAGCCTTTTGAAATCGGACAATGTGGTTAGATTAACGAGAGTCTTGTCTTTAAAATGGTGTAAAATAGTCAAATGTTTGAGAAATTGAAGTTATAGCATTTTTGAGGTATTTGTATTTCGCGCCACGCGATTCCACTGGCTGTTGACTAGGTGGGACGCAAACTGTTTTAGAGAATTTAGCAGTACGTCCGACCGGCCTCACAACTGCAGAGCACGTGTAACCACGCCAGCCCAGGGCGTCTTCATGTAGTGGATCGTCAATGAGGGGCTGCTAAGGAGTATTTCTGTCTGTAATAAAGTTATTTTGTGGGGAAAAACTCATTCTGATTGGCTAAGCCTGGCTCCCCAAAGGGTGGGCCTATGCCCTCCAAGGCCCACCCACTTGGCTGCACCCCTGCCCAGTCATGCGAAATCCATAGATTAGAGCCTAATGAAATGATTTTAATTGATTGATTTTCCTTATATGAACTGTAACTCAGTAAAATGTTTGAAATTGTTGCATGCTAAGTTGATATTTTTGTTCAGTATAATTAGACAGTGGAGATCTCACATGAAATGCACCATATGGTTGTTGAACAGGTTAAGTGGGTATTTGTCAGTGGTCGTGGTTTCATGACGAGGGGTTATGTGCCGGTGGGAGGTGTGTTTGGAGACAGTCATAGGCCATGGGGGTCACCTTCTCGAAACGAGAGATCTTGCTGGATTTGACAGACGAGTCCAGTATCAGGGGGGGTCCCAGGCCAAATATGTCCCTCAGCAGCGGGTTATACTAGAGAGACAAGACCAGGCACACCATTTAAAAACTAGCCATTTCCAACGGATAATTAAGAGGCAAGCAGCATCACAAAACCTTCCAGAAGATTTGATTAGAACATGCTGGTTGCAGAGATAGTCTCTTTATAGCATAGATATCAACTATATCCTACCAACACAGTTATAGACCTAGATGTTTGTTCAAACCTGAAGATGGTGTCTCACTCCAGACTCCAGCACCTCTTTGAAGGCGTCGTAGACCCTCCTGCGCATCCAGCTGTCGATGTAGATGCCCTCCACACCAAAGCGGATCTTCTCCTCGGAGAAGTCCTCGTTCTGCACGACATCGGGCAAAAAAGTCAATCAAAATCAACATTCCATATTTCTCTCAGTGACTGACCAACGGTCTCCAGTTACAGTGACTGGTCTGGTGTCATTTAAAAACCCTCGAGCAACGTTAGAACCTTGCACCGGTTAATGTTCAGGGTGAATCGTGGTTCCTCACCTCTATGTAATGTAGCACCTCTCTGAATATGGTGCGCTGTTTCCGTCCTGTCGTTCTTGGCACGGTGCTTGTTCCCGTCGGTGGCCTGGCCCTTCAGGCACTCACACAGCGTGTCCGCTGTCTTCAAACTCAAATTCCTACATAGAAAAACAAGGATCAGCAGGGATATTTCCCCCACTTCCTCTCCATGGGCTCTGCATTGCCTCCATATCGTGTTTGAGCTGCCGAGCGAGTACAACCAGGGCCTGTATTTACAAAGTGTCTGAGAACGTCGGTGCTGATCTCGGATCAGGTCCCCCCCATGTCCATGTAATCATATTCATTGTGGTCTAGAAGGCAAAACGGATCCTAAATCAGCACTCCTACTCATATGCTTGATACATACAGCCCCTGGTTGTTCATTAGGCAAAACATACCCTGTCTATATCTCTTCCCAGTTCAACAAGCAAGGCTATGGTCTCCCCCACAGCTATCCTGTAGTTCACGTCGCTGCTCTCCAGGCAGGCCTGTAGCTTGGGTAGATGTCTGAGCACAAGAGGAGACCGAGGACGTGAGCTGAGCAACGTGGCAGGTTTATATATTCAGATCCCGGTTGTGTCTCATATAGCACCCTATTCCCCATGTAGTGGCCATACAGTACACTTCTTTAGTCAAATATGCAGTACAGGACTACGGCACTAAATGGGGAACGGGGGTGTCATTTAAGACGCAGCCCCTGTGTGTCTGTGTGTGTCACTCACAGGTCCAGCAGCACATTAAGGCGGGAGGCGGGGCAGAGGGTGACGAGCAGGGCCCAGGCATGCAGGGCGGCGCTGTGGAGCCCTGGGGCACCGGCATTGGGGGTGGGCAGGGTGCCCTCGCGGTTGGGGTACGACATGGTGAATACACTCTCCAGGTGACTCATGGATTTCACCAAGTCCTGCCACAGAGGGAAAATGGAAAAATAATGACAGAGACAAAAGCGAGAGAGAAAGAGTTAACCATGCATTCAGATTCAATTTCTGGATCTTGATTTTCCATACTATTTTCAATACTGATTTTCTCTTTTCCAGCTACAGAGAAATAGAATGAAAAGGATTTCTAGAGAACCTCACCTCTCCGTCTTCCGCAGCAGAAACGTAGCAGCACATACCCAGCGCTCGGGCACACTGCAAGAGGGATGAACAACTTAAAAACGGCGACTTACAAGAATGCACTCTTAGTGGAAAAACTGCCGTCGACAACAGGAGTGTGACGAAGGCCAATGGTGACACTCACGCTCTGGCGGGCGGACACACTGGCACAGCCGTCAATCATGATGGCGCTGAGGACGGGCCGGAGGATCTTGAAACCCTCCTCACCCTCGTCCCCCCCGCCGAGCTGCACGCACAGCTGGGCGCACACTGTGGCCGCTGCAGCCTGCTCCTCTCCACCACCTGAGAGAGAAGAAAGGAGAGAAGGGACAGAAACAGAGTAGAGGGATGGAAAAGGGTGGAGGGGTAAGATCCCTTTTACAAGCTCGACAAGAGAAGTCAGGCTATCGCGGGACTTGGTCAATCAGAAGATCAACTGAATTCGTAGAGCCTAAATTCAGACTCGATGAAAGGTCCATTCTGGATAGAAATAGTTACATTTCAAGCCAAATAAAGGTACTGTAGAGTAATAGTCTAAGTCCTAATCATCTTTTCAAGTTTTGACTCAGGCCAGCGCACCTAAGTGATGTACGTTTGACTACATTTACCACCGTAATTCATAGACCCCAACCCACACACAGTGCTGTGGCGTCTCACCCTTGCGCAGGCTCCTCTCCAAGCAGTCGCTGACTGTGAGGCGTCTCTCTATCAGGAAGTCATAGAGCAGCTTGGAGGAAAAGGCCCCTCCCAGAGAATCTAGGGCTGCCAGGCGCGTCTTTGCACTGAGAGGGACGGGAGGAAGGGCCACGTCAGTACGTCTCTACACAGCTCTGCCTAACGCTGTCGTTACGAGAGGACAACTCTTACACCGTTGTTGAAGTATTCGCACCACTTGAGTTTTTACAGAGTGGGATTAGAGTGGACTTGTCATTTGTTTTTTGTCAACGATCTACACAAAATACTCTCTCAATGGAAAATGTGCAAAATCAAATAAAATCTACATATCATGAAAAATAAAACACTAATATATCTTGATTAGATTAGTATGCAGTCAATACATGTTAGAATCACCTTTGGCAGTGATTATAGCTGTGTCTTTCTGGGTAAGTCTAAGAGCTTTGCACACTTGGATTGTACAATATTTGCACATTAGCTTTAAAATTCTTTAAGCTCTCAAGTTGTTTGTTGATCATGCTAGACCGCCATTTTCAAGTCTTGCCATCGATTTTCAAGCAGATTTAAGTCCAAACTGTAACTAGGCCACTCAAAAACATTCAATGTTGTCTTGGTAAGCAACTCCAGTGTACATTTGGCCTTGTGTCTTAGGTTACTGTCCTGTGGAAGGGTGAATTTGACTCCTGGTGTCTGTTGGAAAGCAACAAACCAGGTTTTTCCTCTAGAATTTTGCCTGTGCCTAGCTCCATACCCATAACACCATGCAGCCACCACCATGCTGATGTGTTGTGTTGTGTTTGCCCCAAACATAATGCTTTATGTGCAGGACAAAGTCAATTTCCGTGCTACATTTTTGCAGTTTGACTTTAGTGTCTTATTGCAAACAGGATGCATGTTTTGTAATATTTTTTATTCTGTACAGGCTTCCTTCTTTCACTCTGTCAATTAGGTTAGTATTGTGGAGTAACTACAATGTTCTTGATCCATCCTCAGTTTTCTCCTATCATAGCCATTTAACTGTTTTAAAGTCACCATTGGCCTCATGGTGAAATCCCTGAGAGGTTTCCTTCCTCTCCGGCAACTGAGTTAGGAAGAACACCTGTATCTTTGTAGTGAATGGCTATACAGTCAGACTGGTCTCTCTACTACCGCATGGCAAGCGGGTACCGGGAGTGCCAAGTCTAGGACAAAAAGGCTTCTCAACAGTTTTTACCCCCAAGCCATAAGACTCCTGAACAGGTAACCAAATGGTTACCCAGACTATTTGCATTGTGTAAACATAATTCCACTTTGACATTACGGGATATTATTGTGTGTAGGCCAATGGCAAACAATGTAAATTAAATCAATTTTCGAATTCAGGCTTTAACGACAAAACGTGGAAAAAGTCAAGAGGTTTGAATACTTTCTGAAGACACCCCATGTTCCTAATGTCCATTTAGGAAAGTACTAGCAACATCGGTGGCTTTCCTTTTTTGTGCAGTTAGAATGTGTACAATAAGTCCTTTCATAAAAACATTTGAAATCCTGTGAGACGCACCTTTTGTCCATCAGGTTATCTATGCATTGTTTCAGCTTGTCCTCTGTCTCCTCCTGGGCAGTCTGTTCATCTACTGGTTCACCACCTCCCCCTGTGGTGGACAAGATAATGATGATGCTGTGTGTGTGTGTGTGTGTGTGTGTGTGTGTGTGTGTGTGTGTGTGTGTGTGTGTGTGTGTGTGTGTGTGTGTGTGTGTGTGTGTGTGTGCGCACCACCAGTGGCCTCGTCCACGACTGAAGCGCTCTCGCTGGCGCTGCTGTAGTGACTGAGCACGTCAGACGCCAGCTCATCATCACTGGCACCTGACTCGCCCTTTACCCCATTCCTCCCGCCTACGAGAACGAGAGAAGGAATTGAGGACAGAGAGGAGAGGAAGTGAGAGCAGGACAGAGGGACCAGAGGGGAGGGGGGGGGGAGAGAAGAAGAGTGAGCTCGAAGTGAACCTTGTCTCTGTCTGTGGCTTAGCTGTTGGTGTCCGTCAGTAATGATATCCCAGGAACCGCTCCTTATAGAGAGCAGGGTCTATTCTGCCCACGGTGCTGACACGAGCACATCCACGTAGCTAAACTGGAAATTGCTGTTCGTGTTGTTCTTGCGCCCAAGAAAGCGAAGGAAACTGAAACTAAATGACTATCGCCCCCGCACCACTCAGGTCTGTTACTATGAAGTGCTTTGAGAGGCGAGTTAGAGACCATATCACCTCCTTACACCCTTAAACCTTTTCAGCTTGATACCCAAATTAGAAACTAACCGTCCATACCGTGTCCCAAATCGTCCTCCATAGGCCCCAAACTAAGAAATAATTGTGTGATTATAGATGTATTCTCATAACTCGTGACCCACCTCTAACATGCCCAGGGCTCACTTTGATTCCCGAACCATAGTTTATGAAATCGCCAGTGCACTGCACACTGCCCTATCCCACTTGGACAAGAGAAATACCTATGTAAGAATGCTGTTCATCGACTACAGCTCGGCCTTCAACACCACAGTACCCTCTAAACTCATCACTACGCTCAGGGCCATGGTCAGAACCCGTCCCTGTGTAACTGGGTCCTGAACTTCCTGACGGTCCCGACACCAAGTGGTGAAGGTAGGCAACCCACACCGATCCCCAACACAGAGGCCCCACAAGGGTGGCGTGTTCAGCCCCCCTCCTGTACACCTATGACCGCGCACTTCTCAAACAAAATCATCAAGTTTGCTGACGACAACCGTGGTAGGCCTGGTTACCGTCAACGATGAGGAGACCGCTATAGGGCGTAGATGAGAGCCCTGGCAGACGGTGGAAGGAAAATAACCTCAGCCTCAACAAAATGAAGGATTGTGGACTACAGGAGACAGTAGAAAGCAAGCCCCCCCTCCACATCGACGGGGGCCGCAGCGGAGAGGGTCAAAAGCGTCAAGTTTCTCGGTGTGCTTATCACTAACAACCTGAAAACGGTCCCTTCACACAGTGTGGTGAAGAAGGGCCAACAGCGCCTCTTCAAACTCAGGAGGCTGAAGACTGGCTCGGGCCCTAAGACCCCTCACAAACTTCTACAGATGCACAATTGAGAGCATCCTGTCAGCCTGTATCACCGCCTGGTACGGCAATTGCACCATCCGCAACCGCAGGGGCTCCCCAAAGGGGTGGTACGGTCAGCCCGACGCGTCACCGGAGGCACACTGCCTGCCCTCCAAGAAGATCAAAGGACCCTCAGCTACCGAGCAAAGGCCTTTTCACCCCGCTACCATCTAGACGGCGGAGACAGAGCCGGGACCGAGTGACTGAGAAGCAGCTTCCATCTCCAGACCATCAGGCTGTTAAGCAGTCAACACTTGCAGCCCTCCGCCCAGTACCCTGCCCTGAAGCTTGAGACAACTGCCCTATGTACATACAGTCACGGAACACTGCTCGCTTAAATGTTTGACATACTACACTCTAGTCATGCCTCATCATATGTAACTTTGAATTTTTCGGGATTATGTGTATTGTTTTTGTTGTCGCTAGGTATTACTGCATTGTTGGATCTGGAAGCACAAGGATTTCGCTGCACCTGCGATAACATCTGCAAATCTGTGAATGCAATAAATGAATAACCTTTGATTTGATTCGACTGGCACTGCACTGGCACATAACCATACCAACGTACAGTATGACGTACAGCACGTCGTACCATACATAACCATAACAACGTACAGTATGACGTACAGCACGTCGTACCATACATAACCATAACAACGTACAGTATGACGTACAGCACGTCGTACCATACATAACCATAACAACGTACAGTATGACGTACAGCACGCCGTACCATACATAACCATAACAACGTACAGTATGACGTACAGCACGTCGTACCATACATAACCATAACGTACAGTATGACGTACAGCACGTCGTACCATACAGTATGACGTACAGCACGTCGTACCATACAGTATGACGTACAGCACGTCGTACCATACATAACCATAACAACATACAGTATGACGTACAGCACGTCGTACCATACATAACCATAACAACGTACAGTATGACGTACAGCACGTCGTACCATACCGTATGACGTACAGCACGTCGTACCATACATAACCCATAACAACATACAGTATGACGTACAGCACGTCGTACCATACATAACACCCACACCTACTCGTAATTACTATCATTGTCGCACAAGAGGAACGAAAAACATTCCGCATATGCATTTTGTTTTCTCCATCCACCGTTTCCTCACGCATAACCAATCTCTGTAATAATTTCCACAACGCTCCATGCGCGAGAAATGCATAAGTCCAGCACAGCAGTTGTAAACTCCGGAGACCTTCTCCCCTACCTCACCTTGCTCATCAACTCATCCTTGACCGCTGGCTACGTCCCTCCCGTCTTCAAGAGAGCGAGAGTTGCACCCCTTCTGAAAAAACCTACACTCGATCCCTCCCATGTCAACAACTACAGACCAATATCCCTTCTTTCTTTCTCTCCAAAACTCTTGAACGTGCCGTCCTTGGCCAGCTCTCCTGCTATCTCTCTCAGAATGACCTTCTGATCCTAATCAGTCAGGTTTCAAGACTGGGCATTCAACTGAGACTGCTCTTCTCTGTGTCACGGAGGCTCTCCGCACTGCTAAAGCTAACTCTCTCTCTCCTCTGCTCTCATCCTTCTAGACCTATCTGCTGCCTTTGATACTGTGAACCATCAGATCCTCCTCTCCACCCTCTCCGAGTTGGGCATCTCCGGCGCGGCCCACGCTTGGATTGCGTCCTACCTGACAGGTCGCTCCTACCAGGTGGCGTGGCGAGAATCTGTCTCCGCACCACGCGCTCTCACCACTGGTGTCCCCCAGGGCTCTGTTCTAGGCCCTCTCCTATTCTCACTATACACCAAGTCACTTGGCTCTGTCATATCCTCACATGGTCTCTCCTATCATTGCTATGCAGACGACACACAATTAATCTTCTCCTTTCCCCCTTCTGATAACCAGGCGGCGAATCGCATCTCTGCATGTCTGGCAGACATATCAGTGTGGATGACGGATCACCACCTCAAGCTGAACCTCGGCAAGACGGAGCTGCTCCTCCTCCCGGGGAAGGACTGGCCCGTTCCATGATCTCGCCATCACGGTTGACAACTCCCTTGTGTCCTCCTCCCAGAGTGCTAAGAACCTTGGCGTGATCCTGGACAACACCCTGCCGTTCTCCACTAACATCAAGGCTGGTGACCCGATCCTGTAGGTTCATGCTCTACAACATTCGCAGAGTACGACCCTGCCTCACACAGGAAGCGACGCAGGTCCTAATCCAGGCACTTGTCATCTCCCGTCTGGATTACTGCAACTCGCTGTTGGCTGGGCTCCCTGCCTGTGCCATTAAAACCCTACAACTCATCCAGAACGCCGCAGCCCGTCTGGTGTTCAACCTTCCCAAGTTCTCTCACGTCACCCCCGCTCCTCCACTCTCTCCACTGGCTTCCAGTTGAAGCTCGCATCCGCTACAAGACCATGCTGCTTGCCTACGGAGCTGTGAGGGGAACGGCACCTCCGTACCTTCAGGCTCTGATCAGGCCCTACACCCAAACAAGGGCACTGCGTTCATCCACCTCTGGCCTGCTCGCCTCCCTACCTCTGAGGAAGTACAGTTTCCCGCTCAGCCCAGTCCAAACTGTTCGCTGCTCTGGCACCCCAATGGTGGAACAAGCTCCCTCACGACGCCAGGACAGCGGAGTCAATCACCACCTTCCGGAGACACCTGAAACCCCACCTCTTTAAGGAATACCTGGGATAGGATAAAGTAATCCTTCTAACCCCCCCCCCCCCCCTTAAAGATTTAGATGCACTATTGTAAAGTGGTTGTTCCACTGGATATCATAAGGTGAATGGACCAATTTGTAAGTCGCTCTGGATAAGAGCGTCTGCTAAATGACTTAAATGTAAATGTAATGTAATGTAACTCATAAATTCATCCACATAAACAAGTGTGACTGGTCAAGGTCGAACCTCTGTTCTTATTTCCCCTCTTTGTCCCACTTCCAAACATAATTGCTGTTACTGAGTATTCAGCCCACCACTTTACTGGTGGAGAGGATAAATGTTAATCCCCATACGCTGACAGTTTGACAGGAGGAAAGAGTCAGACAATCTCTGCATTCCAGCTCAACGTTTCAACGCTTCCCTACGGAACACTAGCCACTGGCCATAGACGTCGGTTCAATATCTAGCTTTGATTTACATTTGGTTGAGTTGTCAACTATGGTGAATTCAACAAAAATGGCACAATGTCATTGGATTTCGGGTAAAAGTACGGTGAAAAAATACTAAATGCCCCTACATTGATTACTTTTTGTGAATCCAGGGAGTTTTCCATGTTGATTCAACATCATCACATTGATTTTATGGGGGGGGGATTGAAATGACGTGGAAACAACGTTGATTCAACCAGTTTTTTTTCCCGGTGGGTACTGACGTCACTGACAGTCTGACATTCGTATGTTGGCGGAGATCCCATGGAGTTCATGTCTTCAGAATACATGTGTGTGAGTGTCTGCTTGTGTGTATTCATTGACGCAACTTCACCTCCTTCGCAGGGGACTTGTCCTTTATGGACTGCGTGTCGCAGGTCTCGTTGATGTGGACCTGGAGAGGGTAAGAAGAGGACTGAAGAACACAACTGGAGAGGAGTTGAAGGGGCTGGGGCTTCTCTCAAACCTACAACTGCAGATTGTGTGCGAGAGCTTTCTTAAAACCCCTCCATCTTGTATGTATGCATTCCCCTTGGCTACTAGCATCGCCTTGAGGGCTGAAGCGGCCCTAGCTAGCACAAACTCCATATGGCCCCAGACGAGAGAGAGAGCACAGTAGACTATATGATTACAGACATTGACCCTTTCTCTCTCAGCTCATTCACTGTCAAGCCACTACACCTCTGTCTGATCACAGCCAAATTACATCGTTCCTCAAAAGAACAGACATGGAAACAACCACACATTCACAGCCCAGTAAGCTGTACAACATCAGAAATTCATACAGATGGGCCCAAATCAGCACCCGAAGAACACCAGAAAGCAACCTGTAACCAAAATATCCAAACACTCTTAGATAACTTTCTGGATACCACATTCACTCACAGTAAAGAAGGCATCAATCTAGCAGTAAAAAACATCAACTATATATTCCAGGCAAATGGCAAAAGAAGCACAATTGAAATTGATAAAAAACACACAAAAAAGACCACAGATGACAACTGGTTTGATGCAGATTGTAAAATTATAAGGAAAAAAACTTAGAACACTATCCAACCAAAAGCACAGAGAGCCAAATAATGGTGAATTACGCCTTCATTACTGAGACTTTAAAACTATAAATGTACACTCAGAACCAAAAAAGCACAGTACAACAGCAAGCAGCTGACACAAACAACTTGTGGCAAAATTGTAAAAAGCAAAAAATATCAAAACGAGGAATTAGCGATACAAAATGGTGAACATATGGACAACCAAATCAAATCAAATGTATTTATATAGCCCTTCTTACATCAGCTGATATCTCAAAGTGCTGTACAGAAACCCCAGCCTAAAACCCCAAACAGCAAGCAATGCAGGTGTAGAAGCACGGGTGGCTAGGGAAAACTCCCTAGAAAGGCCAAAACCTAGAAAGAAACCTGGAGAGGAACCAGGCTATGAGGGGTGGCCAGTCCTCTTCTGGCTGTGCCGGGTGGAGATTATAACAGAACATGGCCAAGATGTTCAAAATGTTCATAAATGACCAGCATGGTCAAATAATAATAATCATAGTTGTTGTCGAGGGTGTAAAAGTCAGCAACTCAAGAGTAAGTGTCAGTTGGCTTTTTCATAGCCGATCTTTGAGAGTATCTCTACCACTCCTGCTATCTCTAGAGAGTTGAAAACAGCAGGTCTGGGACAGGTAGCACGTCCGGTGAACAGGTCAGGGTTCCAGCAGGTCTGGGACAGCAGGTCTGGGACAGGTAGCACATCTGGTGAACAGGTCAGGGTTCCAGCAGGTCTGGGACAGCAGGTCTGGGACAGGTTAGCACATCTGGTGAACAGGTCAGGGTTCCAGCAGGTCTGGGACAGGTAGCACGTCCGGTGAACAGGTCAGGGTTCCAGCAGGTCTGGGACAGCAGGTCTGGGACAGGTAGCACGTCCGGTGAACAGGTCAGGGTTCCATAGCCGCAGGCAGAACAGTTGAACCCATTTTAAAACACTCTACAACACCGTTCAAATTGATACAAAACGCAGAACAACGCCAAATACAGGCTCAGTGAGCACAGCCTTGCCATTGAGAAGGGTAGACACAGGAAAGCCTGGCTCCCTGTAGAGGAAAGGCTGTGCAACCACTGAGACAGAGCTGCATTTCCTGACAAAATGTCAAAAATATAAAACAATTAGAGAGTGTCATTTCCCCAAATTTGAATCCCTTATTCAAGGTTTCAAAGACCTCTCTGATGAGAGTAGGCTACCCGTCCTGTTGGGGGAGGACGCAGAGAGCTGTGGGTTGGCAGCGCACTACATTGCTGCGTGCCATAAGATGAGGGACAGTGTCTGACAGACCAATCAACCTGCACATGTCCTCTACTGTATGCTTATTGTTATTGTTCAATGTGTGGTTATTTTGACCCTTGGTTATTGTTGTTACTGTTGTCCTGTTGACAATTTTGATTCTTATTATTTTCATATTGTAAATATCTAAAGTAAGCTTTGACAATATCTACATTGTTACATCATGCCAATAAAATAAATTGAATTGAAGAGAGAGAGAGAGAGAGAGAGAGAGAGAGATTCTTAACACATGGCTCTAGCTCCTATTGTTAAAAACCTTATATGTTCCATCTATCCTCTATGTCCCTCAGATGAAGATGCTACATTCAGGTCAGAGGTAACACAACAATCGTGAGGCTGGCACTCACTGGTCACAGGTCTTGCTGACCACCTGGTGACCCTGGTCAGCTGGACCAAAGGCTGTGTGGGTTCACAGGCATCCTGTTATGCATGACCTCTGACCTCACAGTGGGTTGGGCCTCAGATGTGTGGATGAGCTACAGGGAGCTGGTCAAAGGTCCAGTCTTCACAGAGCAGTGCTGTGAACCTGAATTAAATTAGGTAGCTGCTGCCCAGTTCCCATCACACTGGCCTTTAAGGCTTTATGGTCAAACAGGCCCTTTGGCGAAGCCCACTCTCCCAGACACACACACAGGAGTGTCTGACTCTACAGTATCTCTGACAGTGCGGTTGGTGTATAAGTAGAGAATACAATGGAACAGATTACTGTGGTGTGGAGTTGTGTAGGGAGACCCTGTGGTCATTTCCACAGATTTCTGCCCAGCTGGCACATAACATTCTGAGAACCATATGTTTCTTAGGTGGGAATTTCAGATCATTTCCTACAGGTTTCCTTATGGTTGTATTTCAAGTCGTGTTCTCAAATTGTTCCGAGAACATTAAGAAACAAACAATGTTCTCCTGTGTGAATTTCAGTACTTCAGCACAATGTTTTTCTGCAGGATTCCTCCTGGTTCTAGTTAAAGTCATGTTCTCAGAACATTAAGAAACCTTTCCATAAAAACCACAAGAAAACACTAGTAAGAATGTTGTACATCCTCATAGTTGTGTTGAGGTGTGTTGGCCGCGCCCACTAATTGGCTACACCTGATCTTAATGAGTGCGTGTTTCCTTTGAAATGGGGTCTATTTGAATAGACTAAAATGAACAGCTTTGTATGAATAAAAATATAAAAAAACACAGAATGCTAGCTCTATCCTAGTGGCACAGTGGACTAATTCTATGAATAGAAAACAGAAAGTCATAGGTTCAAATCTCACTGCCTTAATACAGAAAGTGTTTGCATGATTAATGCCG
Source organism: Salmo trutta (assembly GCF_901001165.1). Classification (NCBI taxonomy): domain Eukaryota; kingdom Metazoa; phylum Chordata; class Actinopteri; order Salmoniformes; family Salmonidae; genus Salmo; species Salmo trutta. The sequence continues at coordinate 32,259 of NW_021822970.1, forward strand.
AAGCAAATTCATTTCCAAGGGTCCTATCTGCGTTTGGAATTAAAAACAGTCAAACTAACCTAGCAGTGTTATTAAAATATGTTCTAAGTACGTTATTTAATTACCTTCAAATAACCTAGAATTTCCATTCTCAGAAGGTTAATAAAACATCCCATGAAAAGTTTCAGGGAACCATAGTAAAACGTTCTCAGAACCTCCCTGCAACCTAAAAATGAACGTTCCCAGAACAGGAGAAATGTTCACATTCCGTTCTCAGAACATTTTTTAAAAGTTCAGTTTACTCGTCAGGAAACGTATGGCTTTGTTCACAGAACCAATGGGAAACCAAAAACGTTGTTCCCACAATTTCCAAGGAACCAAATGTGTTAACTGGGTACAGACTAAGATTCTGATAAACAATGAGTAACATGCAGGGAGGTATACAAACAGACACTATGAATGACATCAACACATGACACACAACAGACAGTACAGAAACAGCCCTCACACAGGCCGCAGGCCACCATTGAAATACAGAACCGTAACACAAAGGACAGCGCATAACAGAGCCATATTTCTACAAATCGGCCCACTTCTCTCGCTCTGGGTCCACTCTTGCCCTCCCGACATTGCTCGTGTTTCCTTTCTTCCGCCTGCCTCTCTCTCTCTCTCTCTACTGGGTTCTGATCTTATGTTTTAGCCATCAGGGTACTACTGCTACCACTCTGCTCAGTATTGACACCAGCCAACATCAACAGCAGAGGTGAGGACACGATGATGACTTAGCCATGCTGCCATGGTCAAAGATAGAGTGGTCTCAGCCAACAGCACCACCACCCACTACTGCTCTCTGGTGGTGGATACCAGAACTGCACTGTACTCCACAGGATGGTAAATTGAGATCCGGTTGGATAGATCAGATTAACTACAACCACATGTTTACAGATGACCATGAAATATGGTTAAGCGATGGCGGCTTGGGTTCAACCCATCATAAATGATAGTAACCTAGAGGTATTGCTGTTTTAGCCCTACAGTAACAGAAACATTCATATTCAAATACATTTGTCATGAGGAAAACATTTTAAACTGCATTTTCTTTCCCTATCCTCAGATTCTGTCTCACATTGTTTTGGGTTCTTTCAATCTCACCAAAGGAGGGTTGAAGTATTGGATTGTACACCACCTGCCTGAAAAAGACTACTTTACCATGGAGAGAGTTAGTTCTATCTTCATACCAAGTGTGATTGGCATCTATGAAGGTGTGGTTGTGCCCCCTGTGTATGTTACGTAATCTGTACAGGTGCCACTGTGCCCTTGTGGGAGTGAGTGTTGTCTGAACACGGAAGGTATATGTTTTTGTCTGCAGTGGACTATGGTGTTTTGCAGTGTTGGGGAGTAGGGAACTATACTGCTCAAAAAAATAAAGGGAACACTTAAACAACACAATGTAACTCCAAGTCAATCACACTTCTGTGAAATCAAACTGTCCACTTAGGAAGCAACACTGATTGACAATACATTTCACATGCTGTTGTGCAAATGGAATAGACAACAGGTGGAAATTATAGGCAATAAGCAAGACACCCCCAATAAAGGAGTGGTTCTGCAGGTGAAGACCACAGACCACTTCTCAGTTCCTATGCTTCCTGGCTCATGTTTTGGTCACTTTTGAATGCTGGCGGTGCTTTCACTCTAGTGGTAGCATGAGACGGAGTCTACAACCCACACAAGTGGCTCAGGTAGTGCAGCTCATCCAGGATGGCACATCAATGCGAGCTGTGGCAAGAAGGTTTGCTGTGTCTGTCAGCGTAGTGTCCATAGCATGGAGGCGCTTCCAGGAGACAGGCCAGTACATCAGGAGACGTGGAGGAGGCCGTAGGAGGGCACAACCCAGCAGCAGGACCGCTACCTCCGCCTTTGTGCAAGGAGGAGCAGGAGGAGCACTGCCAGAGCCCTGCAAAATGACCTCCAGCAGGCCACAAATGTGCATGTGTCTGCTCAAACGGTCAGAAACAGACTCCATGAGGGTGGTATGAGGGCCCGACGTCCACAGGTGGGGGTTGTGCTTACAGCCCAACACCGTGCAGGACGTTTGGCATTTGCCAGAGAACACCAAGATTGGCAAATTCGCCACTGGCGCCCTGTGCTCTTCACAGATGAAAGAAGGTTCACACTGAGCACGTGACAGACGTGACAGAGTCTGGAGACGCCGTGGAGAACCTTCTGCTGCCTGCAACATTCTCCAGCATGACCGGTTTGGCGGTGGGTCAGTCATGGTGTGGGGGTGGCATTTCTTTGGGGGGGCCGCACAGCCCTCCATGTGCTCGCCAGAGGTAGCCTGACTGCCATTAGGTACCGAAATGAGATCCTCAGACCCCTTGTGAGACCATATGCTGGTGCGGTTGGCCCTGGGTTCCTCCTAATGCAATACAATGCTAGACCTCATGTGGCTGGAGTGTGTCAGCAGTTCCTGCAAGAGGAAGGCATTGATGCTATGGACTGGCCCGCCCGTTCCCCAGACCTGAATCCAATTGAGCACATCTGGGACATCATGTCTCGCTCCATCCACCAACGCCCCGTTGCACCACAGACCGTCCAGGAGTTGGCGGATGCTTTAGTCCAGGTCTGAAAGGAGATCCCTCAGGAGACCATCCGCCACCTCATCAGGAGCATGCCCAGGCGTTGTAGGGAGGTCATACAGGCACGTGGAGGCCACACACACTACTGAGCCTCATTTTGACTTGTTTTAAGGACATTACATCAAAGTTGGATCAGCCTATAATGTGGTTTTCCACTTTAATTTTGAGTGTTACTCCAAATCCAGACCTCCGTGGGTTGATAAATTGGATTTCCATTGATTATTTTTGTGTGATTTTGTTGTCAGCACATTCAACTATGTAAAGAAAAAAGTATTTAATAAGATTATTTCTTTCATTCAGATCTAGGATGTGTTGTTTAAGTGTTCCCTTTATTTTTTTGAGCAGTGTACATTTAGTAGGTAATGACTTGTTGTGCCATGTAGTAGTGTAGCGAACTACAGAAGCTAACCTTTACCCATAAAATATGGGTAAAGTGTGCAATAATTTAGTTTCTTTTTCGGCATCAGACCTGCCGGTAACGCTTTGACACCTAGAGTCATAACACTGACAGTCATAACCATGTCATAACTGCAGACATAACACCGTCATGACACATTTAGACCTGTTGTGCCATTTATTACATGTCTGGTTATGACACCTACGTAAGAGTGTCAAACCCACAAAACATTACATCATTATTATTTTTATTGACCATATTAAATTGTAATTGCGTACTAGTCAGACATGCACCTACCCCAAAGCTCAGTTGCTGATGACCGGGATGAATGCAGGAGCACATTTCAGGAGCTGACAAGACACCCTCTTTTGACTGATGTCTGATAGAGGGCTTATATGATGGTCACAATGCTTCTTGACAGTGTCATAAAGTGTATTTTATTAGTCCAAGTGAAGTGACACAGGATGGTCAATATGCTTCATGAAAGTGTCATAAAGTTGATTTCCTAAAAGCTACTTAATTAAAACATGGAGAAAAAAACCCATCAAGAATTCATTACAAAAAAGGATTTAAGAAAAACTCAAATGAAAAGAAACTTCATGGCAGGGAGAAAACTAATTTGAATAAATGTGGGTTGACACCTATGGTGTCAGTAACAGCCACAAAGCAATGCAATATCTGTCACAACAGGTGTAAATATATTGGTCATGACTGTTGACCATATGACAAGTTATGTCAGCTGTTATGACCGTGTCATAAAGTGTTACGACACTGAGTGTCAAGTGTTTACACCCTCCATAATTCTCACTTGAAACATTGTAATAGGATAAATAACACATTTTAACATATGACCACAACGTGATCAGTCTTGCAATTTGTCGTCTATGACATTTCCCATTTTCTCATATGAACACACTAAATAATTTGGATGCAGTGAACTACCCAGCTGGCACATAACGTTCTGAGAACCATATGTTTCTTAGAGCTTGGTGAGAACATGGTGGTCCTATGGTTTATTTGCACACAACCTTCCCACAACTTTCTGGGAATGGTGCTGGATAGTTGCTTGGCTTTGGAACACTCAGCACATTTAAGGGACTCCACAAAAAAAAAAGTCATTACTTTAATAGAACGTTCCCTAAAAGTTCAAACAAGGTTACATTTCATTTTTGGTAATGTTATAGGAACATTCTCCAACTGGTCTGACATTGGGAATGTTGTCAAATAGGTCAGAGAATGTTAAGAAACAACGTTGTGGAAATTTCAGTATAATGTTTCCTACAGGTTTCCTCATGGTTCTATGTGAAGTCATGTTCTCAAATTGTTCCAAGAACATTAAGAAAACTTCCAAATAAAAACTACAAGGAAACTTCAGTAACGTTAGGGGTGTTGGCTGTGCTGACTAATTGGCCACACCTAATCCTAATGTGTGTTTGTTTCCTTTGAAATGGGGTTTGTTTGAATAGACAAATGAACAGCCTCATATGAGGTAAAAAAAAACATGGCATGCTAGCTCCATTCTGGTTGTGCAGTAGACTAATTCCATGGATAGGAAACAGAAGATCATAGATTTGAATCTCACTGACGCCGTGTCACAATAAAGAAATGTGTTTTACATGATTAATGCCTAAGCAAATTCATTTCCAAGGGTCCCATCTGTGCTTGGAATTAAAAACAGTTAAGTCAGCTATGTCTTGCTTAACTTCTTCCAGTGTGAAGTAATGGGTAGCATGGCAAACTAGATTTTTAGAGTAACGTCCCCAACACTGGTGTTTTGGATGTTTCCAGACAAATCCACAGGAATCCCACATCTGCAGTTAAATCATCCATTGCCTCATGGAGCTCACGGAAGGTTGTACACAATCAACGCAAAAGGTCATATTTTCAACAAAACATTTATTGCTGGCATAATGCAACCATAGAAAACACCAGAAGGACCTGGTAACAACTGAAATGTACAAAGGGAGTACAGTACACACAAGTGTGGATGTCTTAATTCCACAGTTCCCTTTGTGTCCCCAGTCATACCAGTAGAGGCTCAGTGCAGGTAGAGGTGTTGCTGGAACCACAGCACCACATTGAGGAAGCAGTCAGCCTGAGTGTCCACACGAGCCAGTGAGTGGGCGTCCTCCGCAAACAAAAGCAACCTGCAAGGGCAAGCAGTTGTATTTATTAGCGGACAACGTAGGAAAACAAAAGCAAGCAATTTCTTATTGGACAAGTTCAGGTAGTCCCTCCCTGTTTCAGTTTGTTCTGCTTCCATTAGGTACCTAACAAATACGGCCCAGAGTTCACACAGGTCAACGAATCATCTAACAATGCTAAACTAGGACGGCGCTGCAGTGGATAGCTGCCGTCTTACCGGCTCCTGACCAAATTCTGCTATAGAACAGCAATCAAATTCTGCTATAGAACAGCAATCAAATTCTGCTATAGAACAGCAATCAAATTCTGCTATAGAACAGCAATCAAATTCTGCTATAGAACAGCAATCAAATTCTGCATCAGAACAGCAATCAAATTCTGCTATAGAACAGCAATCGCGAACCTCGATTCGGATAGAGATTTCTACTTCAACGAGTCGGCAGCTCTGGTCGTTTACCCCGGACCTGGCCCTGATCCCCGGGACTCGAAAGAGGAAGCAGCGGCGAAAGAGGCAAGCGAGGCGGCGTCATGATTAGGCTACGTCGGCGCGCATCTAGACCGCCATTGCCGTCTGTTTTGTGGGCGAACGTACAATCACTAGAGAACAAACTGTTGGCGACTATCCTATCAACAGGACCTGAAGAACTGCAATATCCTACATTTCAAGGAGTCTTGCCTGAACAAGGACAATACACCTCACTGGTAAGATCAGAAGGCAGCCTCGGGTAAGCTGAGAGGGGGAGGAGTGTCTCAACAGCTGGTGCACAAACTAATTTTAAGGAAGTCTCAAGTTTTTGGTCGCCTGAGTACGAATACCTCATAAGCTGCAGATCATAATATGTACCAAGAGCGTTTTCATCGACAGTAAGTCAAAAGTTTGGACACACCTACTCATTCAAGGGTTTTTCCTTATTTTTACTATTTTCTTCATTGTAGAATAATAGTGAAGACAACAAAAGTATGAAATAACACATATTGAATCATGTAACCAAAAAAGTGTTAAACAAATCAAAATATATTTTAACATTTGAGATTCTTCAGAGTAGCCACATTTTGCCTTGATAACAGCTTTGCACACTCTTGGCATTCTCTCAACCAGCTTCATGAGGTAGTCACCTGGTATACATTTCAATTAACAGGTGTGCCTTGTTAAAAGTTATTTGGGGGAATTTCTTTCCTTAATGCATTTGAGCCAAATTCTATAGTAAGTACTGTAGTGTTCTATAGTTATTTTTTTATGTGGGCAGGATGATGGATAATATAACAAGCGGTTGTCACCTGACGGGGGAGCCCCTGCTCTTCAGAGAGCGGTACAGCTCCAAACCTTGGTAAGGGGACACTCTCCTGTCTTTACCCCCCAGCATCAGGAGCACTGGGGCCTTGATCTGGACACAGACGGACGAAACCAAATGATATGCTTGTCTCTGACAGCTATAGGGGAGTGTGTTTGTATTTGTGTGCATGAACCTCAAACCTGAGGTGCGTAGGTGATGGGGGATTTCTGGAGCATGGTGGTGAGAGCCTCTGGGGTGGGCAGCTGGTCATAAGAGTACTGCAGCCCCACACTAGAGTAACGCCTAGGAAAGGTAGAGGGAGACACAGGACATCTATCCATCAACCAACCAATTAATCACATTGTATTTGCATAGTACTTGTATTTTTATTTATTTATTATTTTTACAGTATCTTAAATATGCAGTGCACACACTTTCCATCCCCCAACTAGTGCACTACAATTAGTGTTTTACAGTCTCATTTAGGACTCCCCAGTCCTATACACTGATACACAGAGACAGTGTCAAGTCTCACCAGTCCACGATGTCACTGGTTCCCAGTAAGGTGGCAGCGTTGATGACTGGGTTCCTGACGGCACACGCCTTGTAGAAGTCTGGGAACTGGCCAATCAGGTGGCAGGCCAGGAAGCCTCCGTGGGACCCACCCATCACCACCACTTTATCAGGGTCAAGGGTTAAGAGCTTCTCAGCAGTTTGGTCAGCAAGGGCAGTTAGCACAGCCCTCTGGGAATGATAGTTAGGAAGAGGTTAGTTGAACAAGGTGTGTTAGTAGTATTGAGTTAGAACAAAAATTAGCAACCTGACTGACACCCTGGGTTGAAACACTGTTGTAGTCATTTTCAGCTGAGAGCTCACTCGGTACCTGCACATCCTTGACGTCTTGGCTGCCGATGTTACCGGCCAGAGAGAGGATGCTGTCCTGGCCAAAGCCAGTGGAACCCCGGTAATTCACTACAAAACACAGAGCGAGAAACAATATTCTAACAGTGGATACCAGTGTGTGTGGGTATGAGCCAAGGAGGAAGTCCACTATCTTACCCATGAGTACAGCAAAGCCCAGTTTGACCAGGACTGCTGTAGTGACATTCCACTCCGCAAAGAACTGGGAGTGCGGCCCACCTGGGAAAGAACACAAGCTTCAGTGAGTCCTCCGTGATCTCTTTCATAGATCAGTTCCCATATACATAAAAGCATCTCAGAATAGGAGTGCCGATCTAGGATCAGTTTTTATACAAATTAAATATACAGCGAAGATTTGATCCTAGACCAGTGCTCCTACTACGAGACGCTTTATGAATACGGGCCCAGGAGCTAGATTCTCCAGAGGTTTCTCTCACCATGGACAAACACCACCAGAGGAACCTTGGTGCGTGACGGAAGGTGGTTTGTCGTAACCAGCAGGGCCCCGAAGTCTAGGCCAGCTGCATAAGAGACACACAACTTACTTCATTTTATTGTTCTCAAGGACATGCAGTTATGGCAACCAGACAAGTTGTAAACCACTATTGACTGACTCACAGTACTCTGGATTCTCCTCCTGGGGTGTAGGGCTGACGTCCAGAACATTGACGATAGCACCAAGTAGACACGACTCGCCCAGATGGTCCCAGGACACCTCCCCCCCCCCCCCAGCCAACGGAAGAAAAGCCACTACCTGCAATGACAATGCATATATGACCAGTATGGGAGGGGGGGGGGGGGGTAACCTAAATGACCAGTATAGGGGGGGGGGTAACCTACATGACCAGTATAGGGGGGGGGGGAACCTAAATGACCAGTATAGGGGGGGGGGGGGGTAACCTAAATGACCAGTATAGGGGGGGGGGGTAACCTAAATGACCAGTATAGGGGGGGGGGGGGTAACCTAAATGACCAGTATAGGGGGGGGTAACCTAAATGACCAGTATAGGGGGGGTAACCTAAATGACCAGTATAGGGGGGGGGGTAACCTAAATGATCAGTATAAGGGGGGTAACCTAAATGATCAGTATAGGGGGGGGGGTAACCTACATGTTTTCCACAAGCACATGGAGTTGCTAACTAAATATAAAAGTAGCCAGGTGGGATCGCCCGGGCCAGGTGGTTAATAATTTTCTGGGAAACAAGCTCTATTTTGGTGGCCTCCAATACCTTGATTCCATCCGAAATACTCAGCGAAATTATTGAATACTTTTGAGTTTACCTCCCAAATTTGATTTTTTTGGTGGTATTGTTTAAAATTAAAATGACTGAAAATGGATGAATCTAGTGTATTGCTATTTTTGATTAAATATTGTCTTGGCTTAGACAATAAAGACTATTTTTTAATTAAGAAAAGAAACTGTAATTTTTTATCCAGTCTTCTCTTGAGATTAAAGAATTTTACTGTAAGATAAGAATTGCCACAATGTTTGTTCTTCAAATTAAGTAAATAAAATATAAATTAAGATAATTTGGTCTAAGTTACATTTTAAATCAAAGAAATTGTGTGACGAGCACTTCTTCAAATGTAAAAAATGGCTCTAAAATAGTATATATTTGAATAAATGACAATTCACAAGGAAAGTTGCAAACACTTATTGAAATTCTTCCACTAATTTAACTGTCGTCAGTTACGTCATTTATTGAAGAAAAAAACACTTGTTTAATGACCTGACCCACAGATTTCTTCTTAATTAATCTTTTAAGAGTTTGTTGACTTCCACAGGCATAAAGTTCCCTTATAAGAGGCATTTTCTCAGCAATCTGCGATACAGGTATAATTGAAGAATGAAGCAGCAGTTGACTACTCCATTGTCAACACTTTGATTAAAATCAGTAGACATAGATCAACATATTTGAAAATAACATATGCATCATTAGCTTTGGAAATAAATCAATAAGTTCTCTTTCGGACCAGAGTGAGGCTATCGTTTCACTAGCCTACCTATTTTTCTGCAGTGAGGATTCACCATATTCATCGAACGTTATCATTTAACTGCAGTTAATCACCAACAAAACTACCACTATGCGAATGAAGCCAAATCAACTCTTACCGATGCGATTCGATAAACTGAGTGACTCGTCAGTAGCCTAACATCACTGTCTGTCAAGTCCTGATAAGAGTTCATATCGAAAATACAAACGAGATCTTTAGTTTACTTGTCCCGATGCAATATGGTTGTATGATTTATGAACGGCAAGGATATGAGATTGACTTTTTCAGTTAGACAACATTTATGAGCCAAGCTTGTTGTTCGTCAATCAAATCACAGCTCTGCCATACCAAGCAAAAGAGCAGTAAATGCTCATGGAGTGAAACTGGAAAAAAAGGACTTCAAAGTTGTTTTACTGTCGAGGCAAATGAATTGTAGGCAGATCATTGGAGATGTGGTTGTCTTACTAAGATGTCAGTTTTTTTATTAACATGGACATGATCTTTAACCCTAGACTGCAGTTACTGCCTTCTTGCTTGATACACCAAATGAAATGCGTTTCCATGATGATTTGGTTTAACACAAACGTGTTCCCTAGTTGCGCAGTGATTGGCTCAGTGTCCTGTCACTCATGGGGACATTATGTCAAGGCAAAATCTAAAAAGGTAGAGTTCCAAAACTCAAGCCCTTTGGGTGCCGTCATAGGCTGCATTCCAAACACTTAAGACACATCCTTTCTCCTCAGCCCTAAAATGAAGTGGACACTTCTGATGACGTTATGATTGCACGTCTACTTATATTAACTATATATTTATTCATGTATGATAGCTAGCAAATTAATTAGCTAACTAGCGTTAGCCTGCCTAGCTGGAACTTCTGAATGAACATTTATTTCTACAATTTCCAAAAGCTAACAAAACAAAAACATTTACTTTTTACAAGACGTGTTGGTGTATTAGCAGCACAATTTCTAACTTATTTACATTTGTTTTTACTTACACTGTTGACTCCATATTGACCTTGGGATTTTGGCTGACTTTTCTTAGCGGATGTACCATCATCGCAAATTGAATTATGGGGCATTTCAGGCCCCGAAGTGAACATAATTGCACACCCGCAAATTCCATTAAAAACGAGGGCTGAGGGGCTTACGTTGCAAACTTCCCTTGCTTGGCTAATCATTTGGACCGACAAATATGGCCACGGGGATTCCCCCAAGGGCATAAGGCGAGGGTAAGTGGACGAGGGTGTGTCTTTTATATGTTTGAAACGCAGCCATTGAGTTACATTAGAAGTGTCCATCCAAGAAGGCTCAAGGTCATTGGCCACAGATAAAATGACGTCAAATCACATTATATCTGCCGTAGCTTTGATTGGACTGATCATGTCAACGTCATACTTAGCTAGCAGTCATCATGAATTAAGTCGACAATCTACTGGCAAATCCTTGTCATATGAGAAATTATGATAAAACTTAGCGGTGCTCGTCGGCCATTGGACATAAACATTACACACCAAGTTGGAAATCGCTAATTCAACAATGAGTGGTTTGGAAGGAATCAGTGGCTAACTGCAAGCATTGCAAAGCAATTACTAGCCTGATATTCAGTGGGGTGGGTGTTTAAAAGGATAAACATTCAACACGATGGGCTAGAAAAGGTTGAATACATTGGCCATGCTGTCAATCCAGCGTTACTTCTGCAGCATTCAAAACAACTGGAAACTTGGAAATGGGAAATCTCAGACATGTTTGTTGAAGCAAGTCAGCCATATCAGCTATTATTTTTTAAAGGCAGTAAATGAGGCTGAATGAACGGTTTCGCTGCCAGACAAGGCTCCGCTGATAGCCAGGTGTAACAGTGGTAAGGATTCACTCTGTGGTGCTGAAAAGAAAGCTCTCTAGTTGGGACAGCTTTATGTCGGTCTTAACCGTGTGTGGGCACTGTTGGTCACCGTTATAGTGCAATTAATGTACTGTTTAGTGTAGTGGCTTGCACCGAAAAGAAACAAAATTGGAGTTTGCCCCACCAAGATTTACATGCTAAAATAGCCACTGAGCATGAGAAAGAAAATAAATTAATGTGCCACGACTCATCGTTACCACATTATATGGGACGTGCAAATTGACTCACATAGACGATGAAGGAGCATCATGCTCTCTCAGAGGAGGCTGGTAGGAGGAGCTACAGGAAGACGGGCTCATCGTAATGGCTGGTACGGAATTCATGTAACGTATCGAACACAAACACATGGAAACCACATGTTTGACTGTTCCATTCATTACAATGAGCCCGTCCTCCTATAGCTCCGGCCACCATCCTCCTCTGTGCTCTCTCCCTCCGTGTAAAGAAATGTGACTGCAAGCACAGTGTACACAACACACACACCCAGGAGGTACAGAGAGACCGTCAAACCAGCAGACCGTCAAACCAGCAGACTGTCCCTGTCGTCGGTCACTTTCTGACTGACACACGCTATGAGATGCATATCATTCATTTTAGTGGGAGAGGGCTCATGAACTTTTTTTTATGACTTGTGAATTGTAAAAAGTAGCATAGTTAATTTAAGTGGAAAAAGTACCCGGCTGAAAATTAGTGTAACCGGCTGTATAGTCGACAGCCGGCGCTAGTGGAACACACTGTAACCTCAATGCCCAGCCCTCTGTATAGGGGTAACCTCAATGCCCAGCCCTCTGTATAGGGGTAACCTCAATGCCCAGAGCGATATATGAATGACCACAATACTGTATTACCAGGCGTGGGGCCTCGTTCAGATGGGAACAGTGGACCACCATGAGGTCATTCTGGATGGTGAGCAGCTTCCAGCTCCCAAATTTCTCAGCTGAGTGGAGAGAGAAAGATTGAACGGTTTGCTACAGCTCGGACTAGTTTCAGTTGACGAAGCTGGAGATGAAAACCTAACAGACTAATAATCATATAAAGGAGAGCTTACGGGCAGACATGCGGGTTACTCTCCTAGTGGTCCTGTCCACTACAAAGAGGTCCTGGGAGAGAGGGACAGATGGGAAAGTGAGATCATGGAGTACAAAGTTGTGTCCGCTTGTGTGCATGTTCACACTATACCCTCCAGTTCCTCCGGGCACTACTGAAGACCACTCTCTGGCTGTCTGACGCCCAGCATCGAGGTGGCAAAGCCTCATACAGCCCAGCAAACTCATCTAGGGACAGACAAAAGGGGGGGGGCACAGGAACGGGGATTGATAGATAATGTCCGGGAAGGAAATGGGTGAGAACCAAGAGATGGAAAGTGCAGTAGGAAATGGGGTGCCATTCGATGTCAAGTTCAAAATGTTGCGTTAAAGTTATTCAAATTCTGTACCTTTCTTTGGCCTATTGACTACGTCCACCAGCACCGAGATCTTCCTTGTCTCCAGGTCATACTGTGGACAGAGAGAAGGTAAGGATATAACAGTATAACAGTGCAGAATACCACCAGCGAAGCATAAGCAGCACTCCCCACTGACCTCCAGACCATCCTTGCTTCTTTCTGATAAGGCGGTAACGGCTCCTTCATGAAGGGGCTGGGAGCAGGGGTCTGGAGGTAACGCTGAGGGCTAGGCTGGGAGCGGAGGTAACGCTGAGGACTAGGCTGGGAGGTAACGCTGAGGACTAGGCTGGGAGGTAACGCTGAGGACTAGGCTGGGAGGTAACGCTGAGGACTAGGCTGGGAGGTAACGCTGAGGACTAGGCTGGGAGCGGGGGTCGGGAGGTAACGCTGAGGACTAGGGGCTAGGCTGGGAGCGGGGGTCTGGAGGTAACGCTGAGGACGAGGCTGGGAGCGGGGGTCTGGAGGTAACGCTGAGGACTAGGGGCTAGGCTGGGAGCGGGGGTCGGGAGGTAACGCTGAGGACTAGGGGCTAGGCTGGGAGCGGGGGTCGGGAGGTAACGCTGAGGACGGAGGACGCTGGAGCGGGAGGTAACGCTGAGGACTAGGGGCTAGGCTGGGAGCAGGGGGTAACGCTGAGGACTAGGCTGGGAGCGGGGGTCGGGAGGTCACGCTGAGGACTAGGCTGGTAGCGGGGGTCGGGAGGTCACGCTGAGGACCAGGGCTAGGCTGGGAGCAGGGGTCTGGAGGTCATGCTGAGGACTAGGCTGGGAGCGGGGGGTCGGGAGGTAACGCTGAGGACTAGGGGCGGGGTCGGGAGGTAACGCTGAGGGCTAGGCTGGGAGCGGGAGGTAACGCTGAGGGCTAGGCTGGGAGGTAACGCTGGGACGATGCTGGGAGGTAACGCTGAGGACGAGGCTGGGAGGTAACGCTGAGGACGAGGCTGGGAGGTAACGCTGAGGACGAGGCTGGGAGGTAACGCTGAGGACGAGGCTGGGAGGTAACGCGGAGACGAGGCTGGGAGGTAACGCTGAGGACGAGGCTGGGAGGTAACGCTGAGGACGAGGCTGGGAGGTAACGCTGAGGACGAGGCTGGGAGGTAACGCTGAGGACGAGGGCTGGGAGGTAACGCTGAGGACGAGGCTGGGAGGTCACGCTGAGGACGAGGCTGGGAGGTAACGCTGAGGACGAGGCTGGGAGGTAACGCTGAGGACGAGGCTGGGAGGTAACGCTGAGGACGAGGCTGGGAGGTAACGCTGAGGACTAGGCTGGGAGGGTACGCTGAGGACTAGGCTGGGAGCGGGAGGTAACGCTGAGGACTAGGCTGGGAGCGGGGGTCGGAGGTAATGCTGAGGGCTAGGGCTGGGAGGTAATCGCTGAGGACGAGGCTGGGAGGTAACGCTGAGGACCAGGCTGGGAGTAACGCTGAGGACCAGGCTGGGAGCGGGAGGTAACGCTGAGGACTAGGCTGGGAGCGGGAGGTAACGCTGAGGACTAGGCTGGAGCGGGAGGTAACGCTGAGGACTAGGCTGGGAGCGGGAGGTAACGCTGAGGACTAGGCTGGGAGCGGGAGGTAACGCTGAGGACTAGGCTGGGAGCGGGAGGTAACGCTGAGGACTAGGCTGGGAGCGGGGGGTAACGCTGAGGACTAGGCTGGGAGCGGGGGTAACGCTGAGGACTAGGCTGGGAGCGGGGGTAACGCTGAGGACTAGGCTGGGAGCGGGGGTAACGCTGAGGACTAGGCTGGGAGCGGGGGTCTGGAGGTCACGCTGAGGACTAGGCTGGGAGCGGGGGTCTGGAGGTCACGCTGAGGACTAGGGGCTAGGCTGGGAGCGGGGGTCTGGAGGTCACGCTGAGGACTAGGCGGGGGGCGGGGGTCTGGAGGTCACGCTGAGGACTAGGGGCTAGGCTGGGAGTGGGGGGGAGGGTCTGGACTGGGGTCTGGGAGTTGGGAGGCTGGAGGTCAGGCTGGGGACTCACCTGCTGCATGCTGAGACACTGGCTGTGGGGGCCAAACACCTGTCCCTCCAGGTACACCAGGTAGCGTCCATCAGGGCTCAGACGGGGGGGACGAGACTGAGCTGGTGTCCCCAGACAGACACTCTGTGTAAGGAGAAACAAGGGGTTGCAGGTTGGAGGTTTGAGAGGAGGAAAGAGAAGCTTTGTTGTTAATTCGCTGTGAATTAACAAGTTGATTACCATGACAATGAACACAGGAAATACTCACCACAGTTTCCTTCCAGGTCCAGACAAAACAGAGCTGACCTGAAACCAGAAGCTCTCATTTTAGTCTTACTAAAATAACACATAAGGGCATATCTTGATCAGTCTATTACTCTGGAATATTGATTAGTGAGATGACGTAAACATAGTAGACTACACAGGCTGTTCCTTACCTCCTATTGGAGCAGAACCTCAGGCCCAGTCTGAAGGGCTCATGCCACCAGCCCACAAAAAACACAGACTCGCCATCATGGGCCCAGAGACCCTGTGTTAACCAGACAGACAATCAGCATGACAACAATTACTGTACATTTACATTTCATGGCATAACATGATATTACATAGAATTACATGACTATAAGACATGTCATGTGACTGGTGATCTTTACAGTGAAGTTGCAAATACCATACGATGCTCTGCTAATGCCTTTATTGGTGTGTGTGTGTGGGTGTGTGAGGCCCCGTTTGTGCTCACCTGGCCTGGGGACACGTGTGACGGGACACCCTGCAGCACTGTTACCGTGCCCTTGGCCACGTCGGCCACACACAGCACTGGGACACTTTTACTGGTCAAGCCTTCCCCCCAGTCCTCCCAGTACACACTCTTATCCTGATGCACAACAGGGGAAAGGAAGGGTGTTGAAGCCATGAAAAAAAGAATAGAAATAAACACTGGATCATGTTTACGCAACATAGCAGCCATCCTAAGAGTACTTCCAGAACCACCCGAGTGTCACTTTAAGGACTACATCCAACTGAATGTATGGCTAAACATACAAAGACAAGTAATAGAGGAGAAGTGATCAGGGTGTTTCTGATACCTTCTCAGAAGGGCCTTCCGAGGGCCCTGCTCTTGGCTCTCCAGCTGATGGGCTGGAGGCTGAAGCATATGACTCTCCTATAGACCTTTTCCCCTCAGCTACATACAGCAGCCTGCTCTCACATGTAGACCAGGCCAGGCAGCCAAACTGAGCTGCACACAAAGACAGACGGCGAACAAGAGACAAAGACAGACCGACATGGAGAGAGAGTGTGGCTGATGAATTCAAGCAAATGGCGCCGATTAGGTCCACAGTGGACAGGTCTAGCATCGGACAGAATACTCAGAGCACCATAGGCATTAAAACCACCCAGGAAAAGGCCTTACCATCCTCATACACTCTCCCATGTTTGTTGAGAGCTGAGAGATCGAGGATCTTTTTTAGACACCTGTCGCTCCATACCTGAAAATGAACAGACCCTATTAAAGTTAAAGCAAACAAATACGCACCGTATGGGGGTGGGTGAAGGAATTTAGCCAAATGATGACGGACACACCCAGACTACGCCATCCTTACCTCCAGGAACTGTTGTACCACAACCTGACCGCTGGTTACCCTGACAACCGCCTTCAGATCTCCAGACAGGGAATAGGAACTCAGAAATCTATTTGAGCAGGAAGGAAGAAAGCTTTGAAAATGGCAGCTCAGAGAAAGACCTCTCGCGTCTTTATTAAATACCTCCCCTATATAATCATCTTACACATTACGTCATCAACACCAGACACTGGGATGGAGAATGAGTGGTGGGGGAGTGTTAATGTGTCCGTCTGTCTACTTACTCGCCGTGTAAAAGGCTGCAGGGGCTTGGTGGTTGGATGTTTATGTCGGTCTCTTGTCTGTAGTTTTGAATCAGTGTCCACTGCTGGGCATAGTGCAGTCTGGCTCCCCGGACTGTCTCAGTCTGACTCCACTCTGATAGGCGCAGGTGAAGGAGAGGTTAATAACTAGGATTATTATTTTATTTTTTTCATCAATAGATTTAAAAAGTAATTTGAACTATTTTTTTCCCAACCAAACAAACATAATAGCATACGTGCAGTCAAAATGTTTTTTATGGGTACCAATTTGTCTGCTGTTCAGTGTTCTTTAGTGTGTGTGTGTGTGTGTGTGTGTGTGTGTGTGTGATGTATAGAGGGCTAATGCCCAAAAGCCTGTTAAAGCATGGGCAGCACCACTGAGGCCTTTGAGAATGATAGAGGCCTCTAGTGACCAAAAGGTAGCATTGAAGGCTTCCGCCATTTTAACGTCAGCAACTGGGTGGTACTTCACACTTAATTGTCTGATCCTGTTGGAGTCATGTTCATCCAGGTCATCAGGAGGGATCCGGCCAATCGTGAAGAAAATTGACTACTTCAAAATGGAGATAGCCTCAATGGTGAAGGCAAATGCTGTCATAGACGCTATTGTCACAGATAGAACAATGAGTCAGATATTTCCCTGGATGTATACATGTGAAGCATCCGGTTGGCGTTTCCACACACTACCAAATATGGTAGTGAGGAAGCCCAGCACTGGGAAAAGACGGAGCAAGATGGATTTTGGCCAAAATTATGCAAATATTCTCATCAATGAAACATTTGATCGCCATACAGTTTTCTGTTTCCAAAACTAGAATCTGTAACAAACAGTGGACTGCATTTTGTAGACTTTACCCTTTACCAAAAATTATGTTGTTTAGAAGGAGTGCAGGGGTGAATTGAGTTATTGCACACTCACAACAAAGTAGGCGTTCCTTAACGGAAATACGCTAATAAATACTAGAGCGAGCCAATAGGATCTTACTAGCTCGTGCTTGGCTCTGCCCACGTCCTTGCTCGTTCTGCCCACTATGATTAATTTGATCAAATTGGAAATGACCAAAAAAATTGGGGGGAGTTTGCCCCACCAAGATCTACATGCTAAA
Organism: Salmo trutta; assembly: GCF_901001165.1. Classification (NCBI taxonomy): domain Eukaryota; kingdom Metazoa; phylum Chordata; class Actinopteri; order Salmoniformes; family Salmonidae; genus Salmo; species Salmo trutta. Next base: position 49,903 of record NW_021822970.1, read on the forward strand.
AATCGCCAATGAGCATGAGAAAGTACAATTTCTGGCACATTAATTTATATTCGAAGTGGATTTCGACTCATCGTTACCGCATTATATGGGACGTGCAAATTGACTCACATAGACGATGAAGGAGCATCATGCTCTCTCAGAGGAGGCTGGTAGGAGGAACTACAGGAAGACGGGCTCATCGTAATGGCTGGTGCGGAATTCATGTAACGTATCAAACACAAACACATGGAAACCACATGTTTGACTGTTCCATTCATTACAATGAGCCCGTCCTCCTATAGCTCCGGCCACCATCCTCCTCTGTGCTCTCTCCCTCCGTGTAAAGAAATGTGACTGCAAGCACAGTGTACACAACACACACACCCAGGAGGTACAGAGAGACTGTCAAGCCAGCAGACCGACAAGCCAGCAGACCGTCAAGCCAGCAGACCGTCAAGCCAGCAGACCGTCAAGCCAGCAGACCGTCAAGCCAGCAGACCATCCCTGTCGTCGGTCACTTTCGGACTGACACACACTATAAGATGCATATCATTCATTTTAGTGGGAGAGGGCTCGTGAACTTTTTTTCTGATTTATGAATTGTAAAAAAGTAGCATAGTTAAATTGAAGTGGAAAAAGTACCCGGCTGAAAATTTGTGTAACCGGCTGTACAGCCGACACTAATGGAAAACACTAACCTAAATGAGCACAGCGTTATATAGGCGTACCCTGAATGTCCAGAGCTCTGTCGAGTCGTAACCTGAATGTCCAGAGCTCTGTCGAGGCGTAACCTGATGTCCAGAGCTCTGTAGAGGCGTAACCTGAATGTCCAGAGCTCTGTAGAGGCGTAACCTGAATGTCCAGAGCTCTGTAGAGGCGTAACCTGAATGTCCAGAGCTCTGTAGAGGCGTAACCTGAATGTCCAGAGCTCTGTAGAGGCGTAACCTGAATGTCCAGAGCTCTGTAGAGGCGTAACCTGAATGTCCAGAGCTCTGTAGAGGCGTAACCTGAATGTCCAGAGCTCTGTAGAGGCGTAACCTGAATGTCCAGAGCTCTGTAGAGGCGTAACCTGAATGTCCAGAGCTCTGTAGAGGCGTAACCTGAATGTCCAGAGCTCTGTAGAGGCGTAACCTGAATGTCCAGAGCTCTGTAGAGGCGTAACCTGAATGTCCAGAGCTCTGTAGAGGCGTAACCTGAATGTCCAGAGCTCTGTAGAGGCGTAACCTGAATGTCCAGAGCTCTGTAGAGGCGTAACCTGAATGTCCAGAGCTCTGTAGAGGCGTAACCTGAATGTCCAGAGCTCTGTAGAGGCGTAACCTGAATGTCCAGAGCTCTGTAGAGGCGTAACCTGAATGTCCAGAGCTCTGTAGAGGCGTAACCTGAATGTCCAGAGCTCTGTAGAGGCGTAACCTGAATGTCCAGAGCTCTGTAGAGGCGTAACCTGAATGTCCAGAGCTCTGTAGAGGCGTAACCTGAATGTCCAGAGCTCTGTAGAGGCGTAACCTGAATGTCCAGAGCTCTGTAGAGGCGTAACCTGAATGTCCAGAGCTCTGTAGAGGAGTAACCTGAATGTCCAGGGCTCTGTAGAGGCGTAACCTGAATGTCCAGAGCTCTGTAGAGGAGTAACCTGAATGTCCAGAGCTCTGTAGAGGCGTAACCTGAATGTCCAGAGCTCTGTAGAGGCGTAACCTTAATGTCCAGAGCTCTGTAGAGGCGTAACCTGAATGTCCAGAGCTCTGTAGAGGCGTAACCTGAATGTCCAGAGCTCTGTAGAGGCGTAACCTGAATGACTAGAGTGGTGGAAATGACATGCTCTGGTCTATCTTGGGTTAGTTATAGAAATCTTTGCTATAATGGCACAGACACAAGATGAGTCCTCTATGTATCTCTATGGTAGCAGCAGAGACAGAGGAAGCGAGAAACCCCACACCCTAATTGTTTCTGGTTACATTAGTCAGTCATTGTAAATAAGAATTTGTTCTTAACTGATTTGCCAAGTTAAATAAGGTTAAATAAAAAAAATCTAAAAATACACCCTTTCAGTTTGTTATCCAACTCAGATGCAGATGAAAATTGACTACTTCAAAATGGTGATGGCCTCAGGCGCAACCTGTGGTTTCACAGACACCATAGTGGGACAGTTACAACGTTGCGATCTCTGTGTGTGTGTGTGTGTGTGTGCGTGTGTGTGTGTGTGTGTGTGTGTGTGCGTGTGCGCGCAGTGTCTCACCTGTACATAAAGTGAAACTCGTGCCGTTTAATAGTGCCATGTAGTCATTCGCCGTCACGAAGGCAGAAATAGGGGTGGGATACCCACTAATTTCGCGGTACAAAGTGCTGATAGCGTCGGGTTCCATTCGTGCCTAGGTGCAGTAGCGTTAGTTAGACATGCAGCTAGAAACTGTTTTTGGGAACACTTTTACAGTGCATTAGCTAGCTAACTAATCACTTTCATCGATTACAGGTGATAATAAAGCCATGTGACTGCATGCGTTCAACAAACGAACATTATGTATCAGCTTCATTTTAACGGTTAGATAGACGAATGTTAAGATAAACGTAGATGGAACACAAATGTCCATTTTGAGCTAAAGTGGTACTTCTAAATCTGTGAAAAAAAGAACAATAGTTGTCTTTTACCAGGAACTCCATGTCTACACGACGGCCGATACCATTTCATACAGGGGCTGATGGAAGAGACCAAACGCAAGGCGGCAGCAGCAACACATTTTGTAGGATTCACAAAGGAAGTGATTAATGGCGCCTTGGGATTTCACCCCAACTCTGACGTCATCCCATTGAAGTTGACATTTAAAACGATCGGGAGGTCCAAAGAATCCCAGATAGCACTAACCATTGAAAAAAAAAAATAAACATCTCCTGCCCCATCCAATCCCACCATTTGAATCCCAAAGATAATTAGTAAAAATCCAAATAACTTCAGAGATCTTCATTGTAAAGGGTTTAAACTGTTTCCCATGCTTGTTCAAGGAACCATAAACAATTAATGAACACACACCTGTGGAACGGTTGTTAAGACACTAACAGCTTACAGACGGTAGGCAATTAAGGTCTTAGTTATGAAAACTTAGGACACTAAAGAGGCTTGTCTACTGACTCTGGAAAAACACCAGAAGAAAGATGCCCAGGGTCCCTGCTCATCTGCGTGAATGTGCCTTACGCATGCTGCAAGGAGGCCTGAGGACTGCAGATGTGGCCAGGGCAATAAATTGCAATGTCCGTACTGTGAGACGCCTAAGACAGCGCTTACAGGGAGACCGGACGGACGGCTGATCGTCCTCGCAGTGGAAGACCACGTGTAACAATACCTGCACAGGATCGGTACATCCGAACATCACACCTGCGGGACAGGTACAGGATGGCAACAACAGCCTGAGTTACACCAGGAATGCACAATCCCTCCATCAGTGCTCAGACCGTCCACAATAGGCTGAGAGGCTGGACTGAGGGCTAGTGGGCGGGGTTATATCCTTCCTGTTTGGCCCTGTCCGGGGGTATCATCGGATGGGGCCACAGTGTCTTCTGATCCCTCCTGTCTCAACCTCCAGTATTTATGCTGCAGTAGTTTATGTGTCGGGGGGCTAGGGTCAGTCTGTTACATCTGGAGTATTTCTCTTGTCTTATCCGGTGTCCTGTGTGAATTTAAATATGCTCTCTCTAATTCTCTCTTTCTCTCTTTCTTTCTTTCTCTTGGAGGACCTGAGCCCTAGACCATGCCTCAGGACTACCTGGCATGATGACTCCTTGCTGTCCCCAGTCCACCTGGCCGTGCTGCTGCTCCAGTTTCAACTGTTCTGCCTGCGGCTATGGAACCCTGACCTGTTCACCGGACGTGCTTGTTGCACCCTCGACAACTACTATGATTATTATTATTTGACCATGCTGGTCATTTATGAACATTTTAACATCTTGACCATGTTCTGTTATAATATCCACCTGGCACAGCCAGAAGAGGAATGGCCACCCCTCATAGCCTGGTTCCTCTCTAGGTTTCTTCCTAGGTTTTGGCCTTTCTAGGGAGTTTTTCCTAGGGAGTTTTTCCTAGCCACCGTGCTTCTTTCACATGCATTGCTTGCTGTTTGGGGTTTTAGGCTGGGTTTCTGTACAGCACTTTGAGATATCAGCTGATGTACGAAGGGCTATATAAATACATTTGATTTGAATTTGATTGTAGGCCTGTTGTAAGGCAGGTCCTCACCAGACATCACCGGCAACAACGTCGCCTATGGGCACAAACCCACTGTTGCTAGACCAGACAGGACTGGCAAAAAGTGCTCTCACACGAGTCGCGGTTTTGTCTCACCAGGGGTGATGGTCGGATTCGCGTTTATCTTCGAAGGAATGAGCGCTACACCAAGGCCTGTACTCTGGAGCGGGATCAATTTGGAGGTGGAGGGTCCATCATGGTCTGGGTCGGTGTGTCACAGCATCATCGGACTGAGCTTGTCGTCATTGCAGGCAATCTCAACGCTGTGCGTTACAGGGAAGACCTCCTCCCTCATGTGGTACCCTTCCTTGCAGGCTCATCCTGACATGACCCTCCATCATGACAATGCCACCAGCCATACTGCTCGTTCTGTGCGTGATTTCCTGCAAGACAGGAATGTCAGTGTTCTGCCATGGCCAGCGAAGAGCCCGGATCTCAATCCCATTGAGCCTGTCTGGGACCTGTTGGATCAGAGGGTGAGGGCGAGAGCCACCCCCCCCCCCCCCCTAGAAATGTCTGGGAACTTGCAGGTGCCTTGGTGGAAGAGTGGGGTAACATCTCACAGCAAGAACTGGCAAAGTCCATGAGAAGATGCACTGCAGTACTTAATACAGCTGGTGGCCACACCAGATACTGTTACTTTTGACCCCCCCTTTGTTCAGGGTCACATTCAATCTGTTAAGTCACATTTGTGGAACTTGTTGAGTTTGTCTCAATTGCTGAATCTTGTGTTCATACAAATATTACACATGTTAAGTTCGCTGAAAATAAACGCAGTTGACAGTGAGAGGACGTTTCTTTTTTTGCTGAGTTTAATTGGTACCTTCTCATGCATTGCCTTTGGTATCTGCATTACAATGTCAACATTCAAATATGTTTTTTAAACCCACTTAAGGAAAATAATGAACAGATACAGCCTTGGTGTGAGTGTTTATTACATTTCATTTATCCATAATCAATTAATATGCCTAACCCTTTGGGTTATTACATAGCATTGCTTGTCAAAATACATCTCCATTGTTCAATGCACTCCTTGAATACATACATATGCATTTGTATATTCACATATGCATTATTATGCACAACCAACCTGCATAAAAATATACATGAAAAATGACACCTTCATTCTCTTAGTCCTTTTCCCATATTTGAAGTCTAAAAATAACTTAATTTAAAAAACATGCTGTTCTCCCACTTTCAATAAATTAGAAAGTAAAATACATTACCAAAAATGGTTTAGATGATCTTCCAAAATATTAATTTAAAAAAAGGTACAATAAACTACCTTTTTGTTTTATTTTCAGGCATCTCATAGGTCAGTTTTATTGTGGTGTTAAATAAAATAAAAACACACGTTTGCATTGTCTGCAAAGTCCCTGGTTTGGCAGCAGCCACTGGGTCCTGTGAGACGACGGGCACGGAGCAGGATGACAATTTGGGCCAGGGGGCTGTACAGGAGGGTGCAACGTCACAGAAGGTTCACTATAGAAATGTACTGTGTAAAACAGATAGGATTGTCTGCCATTTTGAATAGGAAATCATGTCAGCTCTGTTTAGTACATTGGTCTCCAACATTCCAGACCTTTTGCTTCAATGAATACACCCTAGTCTTCTTCTCCTCGGTCTTCGTCCTATATGGCTACGGCACGTTCCATCAATTCCTCACATCACATCTGCTCTCTTGTCCCTCACTTTGTTCCTTAGTTTAGTCCTGGCTTTGAATGCCGCTGAGTTGAACAGATGCTGTGAGAGGAAAATAAATCAACAGGTTAGACTTACACCCTTCAAAATAAAGAATGACAATATGGAGGGCAGTCTTGTGAAGACTAGGCAAACTCATAACATTTCATGGTACTGCTAAATCAAAACGGACCAGTACATTTTGTTTAACCGACATGCATTTACACTGAACAAAAATAAACGCAACATGTAAAATGTTGGTCCCATGTTTCATGAGCTGAAATAAAAAATCCCAGACATTTCCATTTGCACAAAAAGCTTATTTCTCTCAAATTCTGTGCAATTTATTATTATTTTTTTACATCCCTGTTAGTGAGCCCTTCTCCTTTGCAGAAATAATCTTTCTACCTGACCGGTGTGGCATATAAAGAAACTGATTAAACAGCATGATCATTACGCAGGTGCACCTTGTGCTAGGGACAATAAAAGGCCACTTTAACCTGTTGGGGCTAGGGGGCAGTATTTGCACGGCCGGATAAAAAACGTACCCGATTTAAACTGGTTACTACTCTTGCCCAGAAACGAGAATATGCATATAATTAGTAGATTTGGATAGAAAACTCTAAAGTTTCTAAAACTGTTTGAATGGTGTCTGTGAGTATAACAGAACTCATATGGCAGGCCAAAACCTGAGAAGATTCCATACAGGAAGTGCCCTGTCTGACAATTGTTCTCCTTCTGTGGCATCTCTATCAAAAATACAGCATCTCTGCTGTAACGAGACATTTTCTAAGGCTTCCATTGGCTCTCAGAAGGCACCAGAAAGTGTAATGGGGTGTCTGCAGTCTCTGGGCGAAGTACAGCAGCTCTGTTTGTGAGTGGTCAGGCTGGGAACAGTGAGACTGAGAAGCGGGTTCATGAGAATTCTCAATTTTTTTCTTTCAGCCTTTGAATGAATACAACGTCACCCGGTTGGAATATTATCGCTATTTTACGAGAAAAATAGCATAAACATTGATTTTAAACAGCGTTTGACATGCTTCTAAGTACGGTAATGGAATATTTTGCTTTTTTTTTGTCACGAAATGTGCTCGCGCATCACCCTTCGGATACTGACCTGAACGCACGAACAAAACGGAGCTATTTGAATATAACTATGGATTATTTGGAACAAAAACAACACTTGTTGAAGTAGAAGTCCTGGGAGTGCATTCTGACGAAGAACAGCAAAGGTAATCCAATTTTTCTTATAGTAAATCTGAGTTTGGTGAGGGCCAAACTTGGTGGGTGTCAAATTAGCTAGCCGTGATGGCCGGGCTATGTACTCAGGATATTGCAAAATGTGCTTTCGCCGAAAAGCTATTTTAAAATCTGACACCGCGATTGCATAAAGGAGTTCTGTATCTATAATTCTTAAAATAATTATGTATTTTGTGAACTTTAATCGTGAGTAATTTAGTAAATTCACTGGAAGTTTGCGATGGGTATGCTAGTTCTGAACATCACATGCTAATGTAAAAAGCTGTTTTTTGATATAAATATGAACTTGATTGAACAAAACATGAATGTATTGTATAACATAATGTCCTAGGAGTGTCATCTAATGAAGATCAAAGGTTAGTGCTGCATTTAGCTGTGGTTTTGGTTTTTGTGACATATATGCTTGCTTTGAAAATGGCTGTGTGATTATTTTGGCAGGGTACTCTCCTGACATAATCTAATGTTTTGCTTTCGCTGTAAAGCCTTTTTGAAATCGGACAATGTGGTTAGATTAACGAGAGTCTTGTCTTTAAAATGGTGTAAAATAGTCATATGTTTGAGAAATTGAAGTTATAGCATTTTTGAGGTATTTGTATTTCGCGCCACGCGATTCCACTGGCTGTTGACTAGGTGGGACGCAAACTGTTTTAGAGAATTTAGCAGTACGTCCGACCGGCCTCACAACTGCAGAGCACGTGTAACCACGCCAGCCCAGGGCGTCTTCATGTAGTGGATCGTCAATGAGGGGCTGCTAAGGAGTATTTCTGTCTGTAATAAAGTTATTTTGTGGGGAAAAACTCATTCTGATTGGCTAAGCCTGGCTCCCCAAAGGGTGGGCCTATGCCCTCCAAGGCCCACCCACTTGGCTGCACCCCTGCCCAGTCATGCGAAATCCATAGATTAGAGCCTAATGAAATGATTTTAATTGATTGATTTTCCTTATATGAACTGTAACTCAGTAAAATGTTTGAAATTGTTGCATGCTAAGTTGATATTTTTGTTCAGTATAATTAGACAGTGGAGATCTCACATGAAATGCACCATATGGTTGTTGAACAGGTTAAGTGGGTATTTGTCAGTGGTCGTGGTTTCATGACGAGGGGTTATGTGCCGGTGGGAGGTGTGTTTGGAGACAGTCATAGGCCATGGGGGTCACCTTCTCGAAACGAGAGATCTTGCTGGATTTGACAGACGAGTCCAGTATCAGGGGGGGTCCCAGGCCAAATATGTCCCTCAGCAGCGGGTTATACTAGAGAGACAAGACCAGGCACACCATTTAAAAACTAGCCATTTCCAACGGATAATTAAGAGGCAGCAAGCATCACAAACCTTCCAGAAAGATTGATTAGAACATGCTGGTTGCAGAGATAGTCTCTTTATAGCATAGATATCAACTATATCCTACCAACACAGTTATAGACCTAGATGTTTGTTCAAACCTGAAGATGGTGTCTCACTCCAGACTCCAGCACCTCTTGAAGGCGTCGTAGACCCTCCTGCGCATCCAGCTGTCGATGTAGATGCCCTCCACACCAAAGCGGATCTTCTCCTCGGAGAAGTCCTCGTTCTGCACGACATCGGGCAAAAAAGTCAATCAAAATCAACATTCCATATTTCTCTCAGTGACTGACCAACGGTCTCCAGTTACAGTGACTGGTCTGGTGTCATTTAAAAACCCTCGAGCAACGTTAGAACCTTGCACCGGTTAATGTTCAGGGTGAATCGTGGTTCCTCACCTCTATGTAATGTAGCACCTCTCTGAATATGGTGCGCTGTTTCCTCCTGTCGTTCTTGGCACGGTGCTTGTTCCCGTCGGTGGCCAGGCCCTTCAGGCACTCACACAGCGTGTCGCTGTCTTCAAACTCAAATTCCTACATAGAAAAACAAGGATCAGCAGGGATATTTCCCCCACTTCCTCTCCATGGGCTCTGCATTGCCTCCATATCGTGTTTGAGCTGCCGAGCGAGTACAACCAGGGCCTGTATTTACAAAGTGTCTGAGAACGTCGGTGCTGATCTCGGATCAGGTCCCCCCCATGTCCATGTAATCATATTCATTGTGGTCTAGAAGGCAAACGGATCCTAAATCAGCACTCCTACTCATATGCTTGATACATACAGCCCCTGGTTGTTCATTAGGCAAAACATACCCTGTCTATATCTCTTCCCAGTTCAACAAGCAAGGCTATGGTCTCCCCCACAGCTATCCTGTAGTTCACGTCGCTGCTCTCCAGGCAGGCCTGTAGCTTGGGTAGATGTCTGAGCACAAGAGGAGACCAGGACGTGAGCTGAGCAACGTGGCAGGTTATATATTCAGATCCCGGTTGTGTCTCATATAGCACCCTATTCCCCATGTAGTGGCCATACAGTACACTTCTTTAGTCAAATATGCAGTACAGGACTACGGCACTAAATGGGGAACGGGGGTGTCATTTAAGACCAGCCCCTGTGTGTCTGTGTGTGTCACTCACAGGTCCAGCAGCACATTAAGGCGGGAGGCGGGGCAGAGGGTGACGAGCAGGGCCCAGAAATGCAGGGCGGCGCTGTGGAGCCCTGGGGCACCGGCATTGGGGGTGGGCAGGGTGCCCTCGCGGTTGGGGTACGACATGGTGAATACACTCTCCAGGTGACTCATGGATTTCACCAAGTCCTGCCACAGAGGGAAAATGGAAAAAATAATGACAGAGACAAAAAGCGAGAGAGAAAGAGTTAACCATACATTCAGATTCAATTTCTGGATCTTGATTTTCCATACTATTTTCAATACTGATTTTCTCTTTTCCAGCTACAGAGAAATAGAATGAAAAGGATTTCTAGAGAACCTCACCTCTCCGTCTTCCGCAGCAGAAACGTAGCAGCACATACCCAGCGCTCGGGCACACTGCAAGAGGGATGAACAACTTAAAAAACGGCGACTTACAAGAATGCACTCTTAGTGGAAAAACTGCCGTCGACAACAGGAGTGTGACGAAGGCCAATGGTGACACTCACGCTCTGGCGGGCGGACACACTGGCACAGCCGTCAATCATGATGGCGCTGAGGACGGGCCGGAGGATCTTGAAACCCTCCTCACCCTCGTCCCCCCCGCCGAGCTGCACGCACAGCTGGGCGCACACTGTGGCCGCTGCAGCCTGCTCCTCTCCACCACCTGAGAGAGAAGAAAGGAGAGAAGGGACAGAAACAGAGTAGAGGGATGGAAAAGGTGGAGGGGTAAGATCCCTTTTACAAGCTCGACAAGAGAAGTCAGGCTATCGCGGACTTGGTCAATCAGAAGATCAACTGAATTCGTAGAGCCTAAATTCAGACTCGATGAAAGGGTCCATTCTGGATAGAAATAGTTACATTCAAGCCAAATAAAGGTACGGTAGAGTAATAGTCTAAGTCCTAATCATCTTTTCAAGTTTTGACTCAGGCCAGCGCCACCTAAAGTGATGTACGTTTGACTACATTTACCACCGTAATTCATAGACCCCAACCCACACACAGTGCTGTGGCGTCTCACCCTTGCGCAGGCTCCTCTCCAAGCAGTCGCTGACTGTGAGGCGTCTCTCTATCAGGAAGTCATAGAGCAGCTTGGAGGAAAAGGCCCCTCCCAGAGAATCTAGGGCTGCCAGGCGCGTCTTTGCACTGAGAGGGACGGAGGAAGGGCCACGTCAGTACGTCTCTACACAGCTCTGCCTAACGCTGTCGTTACGAGAGGACAACTCTTACACCGTTGTTGAAGTATTCGCACCACTTGAGTTTTTACAGAGTGGGATTAGAGTGGACTTGTCATTTGTTTTTTGTCAACGATCTACACAAAATACTCTCTCAATGGAAAATGTGCAAAATCAAATAAAATCTACATATCATGAAAAATAAAACACTAATATATCTTGATTAGATTAGTATGCAGTCAATACATGTTAGAATCACCTTGGCAGTGATTATAGCTGTGTCTTTCTGGGTAAGTCTAAGAGCTTTGCACACTTGGATTGTACAATATTTGCACATTAGCTTAAAATTCTTTAAGCTCTCAAGTTGTTTGTTGATCATGCTAGACCGCCATTTTCAAGTCTTGCCATCGATTTTCAAGCAGATTTAAGTCCAAACTGTAACTAGGCCACTCAAAAACATTCAATGTTGTCTTGGTAAGCACTCCAGTGTACATTTGGCCTTGTGTCCTTAGGTTACTGTCCTGTGGAAGGGTGAATTTGACTCCTGGTGTCTGTTGGAAAGCAACAAACCAGTTTTCCTCTAGAAATTTTGCCTGTGCCTAGCTCCATACCCATAACACCATGCAGCCACCACCATGCTGATGTGTTGTGTTGTGTTTTGCCCCAAACATAATGCTTTATGTGCAGGACAAAGTCAATTTTCCGTGCTACATTTTTGCAGTTTGACTTTAGTGTCTTATTGCAAACAGGATGCATGTTTTGTAATATTTTATTCTGTACAGGCTTCCTTCTTTCACTCTGTCAATTAGGTTAGTATTGTGGAGTAACTACAATGTTCTTGATCCATCCTCAGTTTTCTCCTATCATAGCCATTAACTGTTTTAAAGTCACCATTGGCCTCATGGTGAAATCCCTGAGAGGTTTCCTTCCTCTCCGGCAACTGAGTTAGGAAGAACACCTGTATCTTTGTAGTGAATGGCTATACAGTCAGACTGGTCTCTCTACTACCGCATGGCAAGCGGTACCGGAGTGCCAGTCTAGGACAAAAAGGCTTCTCAACAGTTTTTACCCCCAAGCCATAAGACTCCTGAACAGGTAACCAAATGGTTACCCAGACTATTTGCATTGTGTAAACATAATTCCACTTTGACATTACGGGATATTATTGTGTGTAGGCCAATGGCAAACAATGTAAATTAAATCAATTTTCGAATTCAGGCTTTAACGACAAAACGTGGAAAAAGTCAAGAGGTTTGAATACTTCTGAAGACACCCCATGTTCCTAATGTCCATTTAGGAAAGTACTAGCAACATCGGTGGCTTTCCTTTTTTGTGCAGTTAGAATGTGTACAATAAGTCCTTTCATAAAAACATTTGAAATCCTGTGAGACGCACCTTTTGTCCATCAGGTTATCTATGCATTGTTTCAGCTTGTCCTCTGTCTCCTCCTGGCAGTCTGTTCATCTACTGGTTCACCACCTCCCCCTGTGGTGGACAAGATAATGATGATGCTGTGTGTGTGTGTGTGTGTGTGTGTGTGTTGTGTGTGTGTGTGTGTGTGTGTGTGTGTGGTGTGTGTGTGTGTGTGTGTGTGCGCACCCACCAGTGGCCTCGTCCACGACTGAAGCGCTCTCGCTGGCGCTGCTGTAGTGACTGAGCACGTCAGACGCCAGCTCATCATCACTGGCACCTGACTCGCCCTTTACCCCATTCCTCCCGCCTACGAGAACGAGAGAAGGAATTGAGGACAGAGAGGAGAGGAAGTGAGAGCAGGACAGAGGGACCAGAGGGAGGGGGGGGGGAGAGAAGAAGAGTGAGCTCGAAGTGAACCTTGTCTCTGTCTGTGGCCTTAGCTGTTGGTGTCCGTCAGTAATGATATCCCAGGAACCGCTCCTTATAGAGAGCAGGGTCTATTCTGCCCACGGTGCTGACACGAGCACATCCACGTAGCTAAACTGGAAATGCTGTTCGTGTTGTTCTTGCGCCCAAGAAAGCGAAGGGAAACCTGAACTAAATGACTATCGCCCCGCACCACTCAGGTCTGTTACTATGAAGTGCTTTGAGAGGCGAGTTAGAGACCATATCACCTCCTTACACCCTTAAACCTTTTCAGCTTGATACCCAAATTAGAAACTACCGTCCATCCGTGTCCCAAATCGTCCTCCATAGGCCCAAACTAAGAAATAATTGTGTGATTATAGATGTATTCTCATAACTCGTGACCCACCTCTAACATGCCCAGGGCTCACTTTGATTCCCGAACCATAGTTTATGAAATCGCCAGTGCACTGCACACTGCCCTATCCCACTTGGACAAGAGAAATACCTATGTAAGAATGCTGTTCATCGACTACAGCTCGGCCTTCAACAACCACAGTACCCTCTAAACTCATCACTACGCTCAGGGCCATGGGTCAGAACCCGTCCCTGTGTAAACTGGGTCCTGAACTTCCTGACGGTCCGACACCAAGTGGTGAAGGTAGGCAACCACACCGATCCCCAACACAGAGGCCCCACAAGGGTGGCGTGTTCAGCCCCCTCCTGTACACCTATGACCCGCGCACTTCTCAAACAAAATCATCAAGTTTGCTGACGACAAACCGTGGTAGGCCTGGTTACCGTCAACGATGAGGAGACCGCCTATAGGGCGTAGATGAGAGCCCGGGCAGACCGGTGGAAGGAAAATAACCTCAGCCTCAACAAAATGAAGGATTGTGGACTACAGGAGACAGTAGAAAGCAAGCCCCCCATCCACATCGAACGGGGCCGCAGCGGAGAGGGTCAAAAAGCGTCAAGTTCTCGGTGTGCTTATCACTAACAACCTGAAAACGGTCCCCTTCACACAGTGTGGTGAAGAAGGGCCAACAGCGCCTCTTCAAACTCAGGAGGCTGAAGACTTGGCTCGGGCCCTAAGACCCTCACAAACTTATACAGATGCACAATTGAGAGCATCCTGTCAGCCTGTATCACCGCCTGGTACGGCAATTGCACCATCCGCAAACCGGCAGGGGCTCCCCAAAGGGTGGTACGGTCAGCCGACGCGTCACCGGAGGCACACTGCCTGCCCTCCAAGAAGATCAAGGACCTCAGCTACCAAGCAAAGGCCTTTTCACCCCGCTACCATCTAGACGGCGGAGACAGAGCCGGGACCGAGTGACTGAGAAGCAGCTTCCATCTCCAGACCATCAGGCTGTTAAGCAGTCAACACTTGCAGCCCTCCGCCCAGTACCCTGCCCTGAAGCTTGAGACAACTGCCCTGTGTACATACAGTCACGGAACACTGCTCGCTTAAATGTTTGACATACGACACTCTAGTCATGGCTCATCATATGTAACTTTGAATTTTCGGATTATGTGTATTGTTTTTGTTGTCGCTAGGTAATTACTGCATTGTTGGATCTGGAAGCACAAGGATTTCGCTGCACCTGCGATAACATCTGCAAATCTGTGAATGCAATAAATGAATAACCTTTGATTTGATTCGACTGGCACAGCACTGGCACATAACCATAACAATGTACAGTATGACGTAGAGCACGTCGTACCATACATAACCATAACAACGTACAGTATGACGTACAGCACGTCGTACCATACATAACCATAACAACGTACAGTATGACGTACAGCACGTCGTACCATACATAACCATAACAACGTACAGTATGACGTACAGCACGCCGTACCATACATAACCATAACAACGTACAGTATGACGTACAGCACGTCGTACCATACATAACCATAACGTACAGTATGACGTACAGCACGTCGTACCATACAGTATGACGTACAGCACGTCGTACCATACAGTATGACGTACAGCACGTCGTACCATACATAACCATAACAACATACAGTATGACGTACAGCACGTCGTACCATACATAACCATAACAACGTACAGTATGACGTACAGCACGTCGTACCATACAGTATGACGTACAGCACGTCGTACCATACATAACCATAACAACATACAGTATGACGTACAGCAGTCGTACCATACATAACACCCACACCTACTCGTAATTACTATCATTGTCGCACAAGAGGAACGAAAACATTCCGCATATGCATTTTGTTTTCTCCATCCACCGTATCCTCACGCATAACCAATCTCTGTAATAATTTCCACAACGCTCCATGCGCGAGAAATGCATAAGTCCAGCACAGCAGTTGTAACTCCGGAGACCTTCTCCCCTACCTCACCTTGCTCATCAACTCATCCTTGACCGCTGGCTACGTCCCTCCCGTCTTCAAGAGAGCGAGAGTTGCACCCCTTCTGAAAAAACCTACACTCGATCCCTCCCATGTCAACAACTACAGACCAGTATCCCTTCTTTCTTTTCTCTCCAAAACTCTTGAACGTGCCGTCCTTGGCCAGCTCTCCTGCTATCTCTCTCAGAATGACCTTCTTGATCCTAATCAGTCAGGCTTCAAGACTGAGCATTCAACTGAGGCTCTTCTCTGTGTCACGGAGGCTCTCCGCACTGCTAAAGCTAACTCTCTCTCCTCTGCTCTCATCCTTCTAGACCTATCTGCTGCCTTTGATACTGTGAACCATCAGATCCTCCTCTCCACCCTCTCCGAGTTGGGCATCTCCGGCGCGGCCCACGCTTGGATTGCGTCCTACCTGACAGGTCGCTCCTACCAGGTGGCGTCGCATCCCCCCCCCCCGCTGGCCAAGAATCTGTCTCCGCCACGCGTCATCACACTGGTGTCCCCCAGGGCTCTGTTCTAGGCCCTCTCCTATTCTCACTATACACCAAGTCACTTGGCTCTGTCATATCCTCACATGGTCTCTCCTATCATTGCTATGCAGACGACACACAATTAATCTTCTCCTTTCCCCCTTCTGATAACCAGGCGGCGAATCGCATCTCTGCATGTCTGGCAGACATATCAGTGTGGATGACGGATCACCACCTCAAGCTGAACCTCGGCAAGACGGAGCTGCTCCTCCTCCCGGGGAAGGACTGCCCGTTCCATGATCTCGCCATCACGGTTGACAACTCCCTTGTGTCCTCCTCCCAGAGTGCTAAGAACCTTGGCGTGATCCTGGACAACACCCTGCCGTTCTCCACTAACATCAAGGTGGTGACCCGATCCTGTAGGTTCATGCTCTACAACATTCGCAGAGTACGACCCTGCCTCACACAGGAAGCGACGCAGGTCCTAATCCAGGCACTTGTCATCTCCCGTCTGGATTACTGCAACTCGCTGTTGGCTGGGCTCCCTGCCTGTGCCATTAAAACCCTACAACTCATCCAGAACGCCGCAGCCCGTCTGGTGTTCAACCTTCCCAAGTTCTCTCACGTCACCCCGCTCCTCCACTCTCTCCACTGGCTTCCAGTTGAAGCTCGCATCCGCTACAAGACCATGCTGCTTGCCTACGGAGCTGTGAGGGGAACGGCACCTCCGTACCTTCAGGCTCTGATCAGGCCCTACACCCAAACAAGGGCACTGCGTTCATCCACCTCTGGCCTGCTCGCCTCCCTACCTCTGGAAGTACAGTTCCCGCTCAGCCCAGTCCAAACTGTTCGCTGCTCTGGCACCCCAATGGTGGAACAAGCTCCCTCACGACGCCAGGACAGCGGAGTCAATCACCACCTTCCGGAGACACCTGAAACCCCACCTCTTTAAGGAATACCTGGGATAGGATAAAGTAATCCTTCTAACCCCCCCCCCCCCTTAAAAGATTTAGATGCACTATTGTAAAGTGGTTGTTCCACTGGATATCATAAGGTGAATGGACCAATTTGTAAGTCGCTCTGGATAAGAGCGTCTGCTAAATGACTTAAATGTAAATGTAATGTAATGTAACTCATAAATTCATCCACATAAACAAGTGTGACTGGTCAAGGTCGAACCTCTGTTCTTATTTCCCCTCTTTGTCCCACTTCCAAACATAATTGCTGTTTACTGAGTATTCAGCCCACCACTTTACTGGTGGGAGAGGATAAATGTTAATCCCCATACGCTGACAGTTTGACAGGAGGAAAGAGTCAGACAATCTCTGCATTCCAGCTCAACGTTTTCAACGCTTCCCTACGGAACACTAGCCACTGGCCATAGACGTCGGTTCAATATCTAGCTTTGATTTACATTTGGTTGAGTTGTCAACTATGGTGAATTCAACAAAAAATGGCACAATGTCATTGGATTTCGGGTAAAAGTACGGTGAAAAAATACTAAATGCCCCTACATTGATTACTTTTTGTGAATCCAGGGAGTTTTCCATGTTGATTCAACATCATCACATTGATTTTATGGGGGGGGGATTGAAATGACGTGGAAACAACGTTGATTCAACCAGTTTTTTTCCCGGTGGGTACTGACGTCACTGACAGTCTGACATTCGTATGTTGGCGGAGATCCCATGGAGTTCATGTCTTCAGAATACATGTGTGTGAGTGTCTGCTTGTGTGTATTCATTGACGCAACTTCACCTCCTTCGCAGGGGACTTGTCCTTATGGACTGCGTGTCGCAGTCTCGTTGATGTGGACCTGGAGAGGGTAAGAAGAGGACTGAAGAACACAACTGGAGAGGAGTTGAAGGGGCTGGGGCTTCTCTCAAACCTACAACTGCAGATTGTGTGCGAGAGCTTTCTTAAAACCCCTCCATCTTGTATGTATGCATTCCCCTTGGCTACTAGCATCGCCTTGAGGGCTGAAGCGGCCCTAGCTAGCACAAACTCCATATGGCCCCAGAGAGAGAGAGAGCACAGTAGACTATATGATTACAGACATTGACCCTTTCTCTCTCAGCTCATTCACTGTCAAGCCACTACACCTCTGTCTGATCACAGCCAAATTACATCGTTCCTCAAAAGAACAGACATGGAAACAACCACACATTCACAGCCCAGTAAGCTGTACAACATCAGAAATGCATACAGATGGGCCCAAATCAGCACCCGAAGAACACCAGAAAGCAACCTGTAACCAAAATATCCAAACACTCTTAGATAACTTTCTGGATACCACATTCACTCACAGTAAAGAAGGCATCAATCTAGCAGTAAAAAACATCAACTATATATTCAGGCAAATGGCAAAAGAAGCACAATTGAAATTGATAAAAAACACACAAAAAAGACCACAGATGACAACTGGTTTGATGCAGATTGTAAAATTATAAGGAAAAAACTTAGAACACTATCCAACCAAAAGCACAGAGAGCCAAATAATGGTGAATTACGCCTTCATTACTGAGACTTTAAAACTATAAATGTACACTCAGAACCAAAAAGCACAGTACAACAGCAAGCAGCTGACACAAACAACTTGTGGCAAAATTGTAAAAAGCAAAAAATATCAAAACGAGGAATTAGCGATACAAAATGGTGACATATGGACAACCAAATCAAATCAAATGTATTTATATAGCCCTTCTTACATCAGCTGATATCTCAAAGTGCTGTACAGAAACCCAGCCTAAAACCCCAAATAGCAAGCAATGCAGGTGTAGAAGCACGGTGGCTAGGAAAAACTCCCTAGAAAGGCCAAAACCTAGAAAGAAACCTGGAGAGGAACCAGGCTATGAGGGGTGGCCAGTCCTCTTCTGGCTGTGCCGGGTGGAGATTATAACAGAACATGGCCAAGATGTTCAAATGTTCATAAATGACCAGCATGGTCAAATAATAATAATCATAGTTGTTGTCGAGGGTGTAAAAAGTCAGCAACTCAAGAGTAAGTGTCAGTTGGCTTTTTCATAGCCGATCTTTGAGAGTATCTCTACCACTCCTGCTATCTCTAGAGAGTTGAAAACAGCAGGTCTGGGACAGGTAGCACGTCCGGTGAACAGGTCAGGGTTCCAGCAGGTCTGGGACAGCAGGTCTGGGACAGGTAGCACATCTGGTGAACAGGTCAGGGTTCCAGCAGGTCTGGGACAGCAGGTCTGGGACAGGTAGCACATCTGGTGAACAGGTCAGGGTTCCAGCAGGTCTGGGACAGGTAGCACGTCCGGTGAACAGGTCAGGGTTCCAGCAGGTCTGGGACAGCAGGTCTGGGACAGGTAGCACGTCCGGTGAACAGGTCAGGGTTCCATAGCCGCAGGCAGAACAGTTGAACCCATTTTAAAACACTCTACAACACCGTTCAAATTGATACAAACGCAGAACAACGCCAAATACAGGCTCAGTGAGCACAGCCTTGCCATTGAGAAGGGTAGACACAGGAAAGCCTGGCTCCCTGTAGAGGAAAGGCTGTGCAACCACTGAGACAGAGCTGCATTTCCTGACAAAATGTCAAAAATATAAAACAATTAGAGAGTGTCATTTCCCCAAATTTGAAACCCTTATTCAAGGTTTCAAAGACCTCTCTGATGAGAGTAGGCTACCCGTCCTGTTGGGGGAGGACGCAGAGAGCTGTGGGTTGGCAGCGCACTACATTGCTGCCTGCCATAAGATGAGGGACAGTGTCTGACAGACCAATCAACCTGCACATGTCCTCTACTGTATGCTTATTGTTATTGTTCAATGTGTGGTTATTTTGACCCTTGGTTATTGTTGTTACTGTTGTCCCGTTGACAATTTTGATTCTTATTATTTTCATATTGTAAATATCTAAAGTAAGCTTTGACAATATCTACATTGTTACATCATGCCAATAAAATAAATTGAATTGAAGAGAGAGAGAGAGAGAGAGAGAGAGAGAGATTCTTAACACATGGCTCTAGCTCCTATTGTTAAAAACCTTATATGTTCCATCTATCCTCTATGTCCCTCAGATGAAAGATGCTACATTCAGGTCAGAGGTAACACAACAATCGTGAGGCTGGCACTCACTGGTCACAGGTCTTGCTGACCACCTGGTGACCCTGGTCAGCTGGACCAAAGGCTGTGTGGGTTCACAGGCATCCTGTTATGCATGACCTCTGACCTCACAGTGGGTTGGGCCTCAGATGTGTGGATGAGCTACAGGGAGCTGGTCAAAGGTCCAGTCTTCACAGAGCAGTGCTGTGAACCTGAATTAAATTAGGTAGCTGCTGCCCAGTTCCCATCACACTGGCCTTTAAGGCTTTATGGTCAAACAGGCCCTTTGGCGAAGCCCACTCTCCCAGACACACACACAGGAGTGTCTGACTCTACAGTATCTCTGACAGTGCGGTTGGTGTATAAGTAGAGAATACAATGGAACAGATTACTGTGGTGTGGAGTTGTGTAGGGAGACCCTGTGGTCATTTCCACAGATTTCTGCCCAGCTGGCACATAACATTCTGAGAACCATATGTTTCTTAGGTGGGAATTTCAGATCATTTCCTACAGGTTTCCTTATGGTTGTATTTCAAGTCGTGTTCTCAAATTGTTCCGAGAACATTAAGAAACAAACAATGTTCTCCTGTGTGAATTTCAGTACTTCAGCACAATGTTTTTCTGCAGGATTCCTCCTGGTTCTAGTTAAAGTCATGTTCTCAGAACATTAAGAAACCTTTCCATAAAAACCACAAGAAAACACTAGTAAGAATGTTGTACATCCTCATAGTTGTGTTGAGTGTGTTGGCCGCGCCCACTAATTGGCTACACCTGATCTTAATGAGTGCGTGTTTCCTTTGAAATGGGGTCTATTTGAATAGACTAAAATGAACAGCTTTGTATGAATAAAAATATAAAAAAACACAGAATGCTAGCTCTATCCTAGTGGCACAGTGGACTAATTCTATGAATAGAAAACAGAAAGTCATAGGTTCAAATCTCACTGCCTTAATACAGAAAGTGTTTGCATGATTAATGCCGAAGCAAATTCATTTCCAAGGGTCCTATCTGCGTTTGGAATTAAAAACAGTCAAACTAACCTAGCAGTGTTATTAAAATATGTTCTAAGTACGTTATTTAATTACCTTCAAATAACCTAGAATTTCCATTCTCAGAAGGTTAATAAAACATCCCATGAAAAGTTTCAGGGAACCATAGTAAAACGTTCTCAGAACCTCCCTGCAACCTAAAAATGAACGTTCCCAGAACAGGAGAAATGTTCACTTCCGTTCTCAGAACATTTTTTAAAAGTTCAGTTTACTCGTCAGGAAACGTATGGCTTTGTTCACAGAACCAATGGGAAACCAAAAACGTTGTTCCCACAATTTCCAAGGAACCAAATGTGTTAACTGGGTACAGACTAAGATTCTGATAAACAATGAGTAACATGCAGGGAGGTATACAAACAGACACTATGAATGACATCAACACATGACACACAACAGACAGTACAGAAACAGCCCTCACACAGGCCGCAGGCCACCATTGAAATACAGAACCGTAACACAAAGGACAGCGCATAACAGAGCCATATTTCTACAAATCGGCCCACTTCTCTCGCTCTGGGTCCACTCTTGCCCTCCCGACATTGCTCGTGTTTCCTTTCTTCCGCCTGCCTCTCTCTCTCTCTTCTACTGGGTTCTGATCTTATGTTTTAGCCATCAGGGTACTACTGCTACCACTCTGCTCAGTATTGACACCAGCCAACATCAACAGCAGAGGTGAGGACACGATGATGACTTAGCCATGCTGCCATGGTCAAAGATAGAGTGGTCTCAGCCAACAGCACCACCACCCACTACTGCTCTCTGGTGGTGGATACCAGAACTGCACTGTACTCCACAGGATGGTAAATTGAGATCCGGTTGGATAGATCAGATTAACTACAACCACATGTTTACAGATGACCATGAAATATGGTTAAGCGATGGCGGCTTGGGTTCAACCCATCATAAATGATAGTAACCTAGAGGTATTGCTGTTTTAGCCCTACAGTAACAGAAACATTCATATTCAAATACATTTGTCATGAGGAAAACATTTTAAACTGCATTTTCTTTCCCTATCCTCAGATTCTGTCTCACATTGTTTTGGGTTCTTTCAATCTCACCAAAGGAGGGTTGAAGTATTGGATTGTACACCACCTGCCTGAAAAAGACTACTTTACCATGGAGAGAGTTAGTTCTATCTTCATACCAAGTGTGATTGGCATCTATGAAGGTGTGGTTGTGCCCCTGTGTATGTTACGTAATCTGTACAGGTGCCACTGTGCCCTTGTGGGAGTGAGTGTTGTCTGAACACGGAAGGTATATGTTTTTGTCTGCAGTGGACTATGGTGTTTTGCAGTGTTGGGGAGTAGGGAACTATACTGCTCAAAAAAATAAAGGGAACACTTAAACAACACAATGTAACTCCAAGTCAATCACACTTCTGTGAAATCAAACTGTCCACTTAGGAAGCAACACTGATTGACAATACATTTCACATGCTGTTGTGCAAATGGAATAGACAACAGGTGGAAATTATAGGCAATAAGCAAGACACCCCCAATAAAGGAGTGGTTCTGCAGGTGAAGACCACAGACCACTTCTCAGTTCCTATGCTTCCTGGCTGATGTTTTGGTCACTTTTGAATGCTGGCGGTGCTTTCACTCTAGTGGTAACATGAGACGGAGTCTACAACCCACACAAGTGGCTCAGGTAGTGCAGCTCATCCAGGATGGCACATCAATGCGAGCTGTGGCAAGAAGGTTTGCTGTGTCTGTCAGCGTAGTGTCCAGAGCATGGAGGCGCTACCAGGAGACAGGCCAGTACATCAGGAGACGTGGAGGAGGCCGTAGGAGGGCAACAACCCAGCAGCAGGACCGCTACCTCCGCCTTTGTGCAAGGAGGAGCAGGAGGAGCACTGCCAGAGCCCTGCAAAATGACCTCCAGCAGGCCACAAATGTGCATGTGTCTGCTCAAACGGTCAGAAACAGACTCCATGAGGGTGGTATGAGGGCCCGACGTCCACAGGTGGGGGTTGTGCTTACAGCCCAACACCGTGCAGGACGTTTGGCATTTGCCAGAGAACACCAAGATTGGCAAATTCGCCACTGGCGCCCTGTGCTCTTCACAGATGAAAGAAGGTTCACACTGAGCACGTGACAGACGTGACAGAGTCTGGAGACGCCGTGGAGAACCTTCTGCTGCCTGCAACATTCTCCAGCATGACCGGTTTGGCGGTGGGTCAGTCATGGTGTGGGGTGGCATTTCTTTGGGGGGCCGCACAGCCCTCCATGTGCTCGCCAGAGGTAGCCTGACTGCCATTAGGTACCGAAATGAGATCCTCAGACCCCTTGTGAGACCATATGCTGGTGCGGTTGGCCCTGGGTTCCTCCTAATGCAATACAATGCTAGACCTCATGTGGCTGGAGTGTGTCAGCAGTTCCTGCAAGAGGAAGGCATTGATGCTATGGACTGGCCCGCCCGTTCCCCAGACCTGAATCCAATTGAGCACATCTGGGACATCATGTCTCGCTCCATCCACCAACGCCCCGTTGCACCACAGACCGTCCAGGAGTTGGCGGATGCTTTAGTCCAGGTCTGAAAGGAGATCCCTCAGGAGACCATCCGCCACCTCATCAGGAGCATGCCCAGGCGTTGTAGGGAGGTCATACAGGCACGTGGAGGCCACACACACTACTGAGCCTCATTTTGACTTGTTTTAAGGACATTACATCAAAGTTGGATCAGCCTATAATGTGGTTTTCCACTTTAATTTTGAGTGTTACTCCAAATCCAGACCTCCGTGGGTTGATAAATTGGATTTCCATTGATTATTTTTGTGTGATTTTGTTGTCAGCACATTCAACTATGTAAAGAAAAAAGTATTTAATAAGATTATTTCTTTCATTCAGATCTAGGATGTGTTGTTTAAGTGTTCCCTTTATTTTTTGAGCAGTGTACATTCAGTAGGTAATGACTTGTTGTGCCATGTAGTAGTGTAGCGAACTACAGAAGCTAACCTTTACCCATAAAATATGGGTAAAGTGTGCAATAATTTAGTTTCTTTTTCGGCATCAGACCTGCCGGTAACGCTTTGACACCTAGAGTCATAACACTGACAGTCATAACCATGTCATAACTGCAGACATAACACCGTCATGACACATTTAGACCTGTTGTGCCATTTATTACATGTCTGGTTATGACACCTACGTAAGAGTGTCAAACCCACAAAACATTACATCATTATTATTTTTATTGACCATATTAAATTGTAATTGCGTACTAGTCAGACATGCACCTACCCCAAAGCTCAGTTGCTGATGACCGGGATGAATGCAGGAGCACATTTCAGGAGCTGACAAGACACCCTCTTTTTGACTGATGTCTGATAGAGGGCTTATATGATGGTCACAATGCTTCTTGACAGTGTCATAAAGTGTATTTTATTAGTCCAAGTGAAGTGACACAGGATGGTCAATATGCTTCATGAAAGTGTCATAAAGTTGATTTCCTAAAAGCTACTTAATTAAAACATGGAGAAAAAAACCCATCAAGAATTCATTACAAAAAAGGATTTAAGAAAAACTCAAATGAAAAGAAACTTCATGGCAGGGAGAAAACTAATTTGAATAAATGTGGGTTGACACCTATGGTGTCAGTAACAGCCACAAAGCAATGCAATATCTGTCACAACAGGTGTAAATATATTGGTCATGACTGTTGACCATATGACAAGTTATGTCAGCTGTTATGACCGTGTCATAAAGTGTTACGACACTGAGTGTCAAGTGTTTACACCCTCCATAATTCTCACTTGAAACATTGTAATAGGATAAATAACACATTTTAACATATGACCACAACGTGATCAGTCTTGCAATTTGTCGTCTATGACATTTCCCATTTCTCATATGAACACACTAAATAATTTGGATGCAGTGAACTACCCAGCTGGCACATAACGTTCTGAGAACCATATTTTCTTAGAGCTTGGTGAGAACATGGTGGTCCTATGGTTTATTTGCACACAACCTTCCCACAACTTTCTGGGAATGGTGCTGGATAGTTGCTTGGCTTTGGAACACTCAGCACATTTAAGGGACTCCACAAAAAAAAAGTCATTACTTTAATAGAACGTTCCCTAAAAGTTCAAACAAGGTTACATTTCATTTTTGGTAATGTTATAGGAACATTCTCCAACTGGTCTGACATTGGGAATGTTGTCAAATAGGTCAGAGAATGTTAAGAAACAACGTTGTGGAAATTTCAGTATAATGTTTCCTACAGGTTTCCTCATGGTTCTATGTGAAGTCATGTTCTCAAATTGTTCCAAGAACATTAAGAAAACTTCCAAATAAAAACTACAAGGAAACTTCAGTAACGTTTAGGGGTGTTGGCTGTGCTGACTAATTGGCCACACCTAATCCTAATGTGTGTTTGTTTCCTTTGAAATGGGGTTTGTTTGAATAGACAAATGAACAGCCTCATATGAGGTAAAAAAAAACATGGCATGCTAGCTCCATTCTGGTTGTGCAGTAGACTAATTCCATGGATAGGAAACAGAAGATCATAGATTTGAATCTCACTGACGCCGTGTCACAATAAAGAAATGTGTTTTACATGATTAATGCCTAAGCAAATTCATTTCCAAGGGTCCCATCTGTGCTTGGAATTAAAAACAGTTAAGTCAGCTATGTCTTGCTTAACTTCTTCCAGTGTGAAGTAATAGGTAGCATGGCAAACTAGATTTTTAGAGTAACGTCCCCAACACTGGTGTTTTGGATGTTTTCCAGACAAATCCACAGGAATCCCACATCTGCAGTTAAATCATCCATTGCCTCATGGAGCTCACGGAAGGTTGTACACAATCAACGCAAAAGGTCATATTTTCAACAAAACATTTATTGCTGGCATAATGCAACCATAGAAAACACCAGAAGGACCTGGTAACAACTGAAATGTACAAAGGGAGTACAGTAACACAAGTGTGGATGTCTTAATTCCACAGTTCCCTTTGTGTCCCCAGTCATACCAGTAGAGGCTCAGTGCAGGTAGAGGTGTTGCTGGAACCACAGCACCACATTGAGGAAGCAGTCAGCCTGAGTGTCCACACGAGCCAGTGAGTGGGCGTCCTCCGCAAACAAAAGCAACCTGCAAGGGCAAGCAGTTGTATTTATTAGCGGACAACGTAGGAAAACAAAAGCAAGCAATTTCTTATTGGACAAGTTCAGGTAGTCCCTCCCTGTTTCAGTTTGTTCTGCTTCCATTAGGTACCTAACAAATACGGCCCAGAGTTCACACAGGTCAACGAATCATCTAACAATGCTAAACTAGGACGGCGCTGCAGTGGATAGCTGCCGTCTTACCGGCTCCTGACCAAATTCTGCTATAGAACAGCAATCAAATTCTGCATAGAACAGCAATCAAATTCTGCTATAGAACAGCAATCAAATTCTGCTATAGAACAGCAATCGCGAACCTCGATTCGGATAGAGATTTCTACTTCAACGAGTCGGCAGCTCTGGTCGTTTACCCCGGACCTGGCCCTGATCCCCGGGACTCGAAAGAGGAAGCAGCGGCGAAAGAGGCAAGCGAGGCGGCGTCATGATTAGGCTACGTCGGCGCGCATCTAGACCGCCATTGCCGTCTGTTTTGTGGGCGAACGTACAATCACTAGAGAACAAACTGTTGGCGACTATCCTATCAACAGGACCTGAAGAACTGCAATATCCTACATTTCAAGGAGTCTTGCCTGAACAAGGACAATACACCTCACTGGTAAGATCAGAAGGCAGCCTCGGGTAAGCTGAGAGGGGGAGGAGTGTCTCAACAGCTGGTGCACAACTAATTTTAAGGAAGTCTCAGTTTTTGG